>NC_133649.1:247501982-247779632 GCF_009905375.1 Apium graveolens | reverse complement strand
TCAATTCCTAATTCCCTCTCTTTAACTTTGTTGGGGAAGCCAAAATCTAATTGCAAGTGAGCATCATCTTTTAGATGATTTATTGGCTCACTTGTCAATTCTTTCAGGAACTGTTGAATCATCTGTGCCCAAAATATCATCAATCAGCACAGAGTCCACAATAGTTTTCTATTCCAAGTTCATTCACTTCTACTCTCTCGATGGATATTGCTCATCCGTCGAGTAGTGATTACCCGACGGAAGCTTAACAGCAGTTATCTGTCGGATAACAAACTACTAACCCGATGGATATTACTCATCCGCCTAGTGTCTCTGCACAACTTCAAACTTCATTTATTTCTAGTGCAGAAGAATTAGTGGTTGTACAGTCACTCTTAGGATTGAGGGCAGAGAGTGCTATGAGGGAGAGTCTGGGTTGCTCCCAGGAAAAAAAGAGCAAAAGAGTGAAAATATGCAATCCATTTCTTCAGATTGGCAAAAGAAGTGAGAGGAGTCCCACCTTAGATGGTGAAGGTGAGGGTGTGAGGGTAGGGAGCCAGGGTGAGACCTTGCAACAAAAGAGAGAACATGAGAGAAATGCAGGTACGTGAACTATAAGGATGGATGTCATTGCTAGTGAGTTAATGAATGTCCAAGATGCAGACAGGGAGGGACTATCTCAGCAACCTCAAGCCGTTATAGATTTCACCTCCCTTGATGCTGAGGCATTTACTCACCCTGTTCCAGCTTATCAACTTCTAGCTGAACAGGGCAATGACAATGCAGAAAGGATGCTCATATAGTGCATACCACTCAGTCAATTCTAAGAGCTAAGGATGCCATCACAGCTTTACCTTCTACAGCTGGTGATGTGGATTATGAGACTGGTGGTTCAGTAGATTTTCTTTCGTGATGAAAGAGGAGATAGTGAAGAAGAGGCATTGGAAATAGGGGGAGAAGTAGGTTCAAGTTCAAGATTAGGAATGCCATCATGGGCATTTTCAAAGCACTGTGATGAGCACTACTTCAAGAAAACCCTGATTCAACTAATCAATTAGACAAATACTGCTTTTCAAATCTCTACAAATGTCAACACCAAGAAGCTCCTTCAAGCACATCTTGCTTCTCTGCAACTGCAATAGATTCAAGGCTTCCAACATGCTAGAGATGTTAACAGCATCAAGGGTGATATTGATGAGATGAAGAAGGCCATTTCAGACAAAATGGATTCCAAGCTTCCAGAAGCCACAATGCTTGACATCAAGAGGCAATTAAGGAAAAGTTCTGATATTGCAACAAAGATAGATGCTTTGGATACAAGAATGTCAGCTATGGAAGCATCTCTAACAACCATTCATCTTCATCAAGCCCAATAGACAGATTTACTTCAGAAACTGGTGGCTGCTCAAACCTCCTCCTCTACTCAACTTGATGATAACAAAAAGGGGGAGAAAGGACCAAGTGAGGGGGAGAAGCTTCAAATTCAAATCAGTAAATTACTTGTGCCCACAATTACTTTCACCAAGCCACCAGAGTAACAAATAGTATAGATCTGATCAATGCAGTAGCAGCTAATTTAAGAGAAGCTGAAAAAGAGAAGTTGAAGCCAATCAGCTGGGAGAGAATTGATGAGGACATACAAAGGAAGTTTGGGCTAGTAAAGGAGCCAGTAAAGTCAGCCATTCATCACTCTGAAGTCAAACAGATCTCTGTGAATGAAATGATCATGAACTATCTGGAAAGAGGACAGCCATCCTGCATCAAATCTCCAAAAGCTGAAATTATTCTGAAGCAAGGGTGAACTATCCAAAATAATCATTGAAGAACCCTTTGGATACAGTGTATGAGACACCTAAAACTGAAGAGAAGAAGCTTCTGTCAAGGTCAATTGCCTTCTACAAGGATCCAGCTGATTCAGCTTTAAAGAGAAGAATTGCTAAAGTTTTCAGGAATGGGAAAGAAATCTGTGTGGTGGCTGGACATCCTCAATTTGCTCAAGCAAAGATAGAAGAAAAGGCAAGATTGAAGCAGGAAAAGAAGCAATCTATTCTAGATGCCAAAAAGGCTAAGCAAAAGAAAGAGCAAGTTGCTATCTTGGTCAAGCTAAAGATGTGAAACCAACACAACAGAATCCTTCTCAGCCATCTGGAATCACTGAATCTCAAGATCCACAGAAGCAAGTTCAATCAGAATAGAAGAAATCTCCAAGACACAAGGAATTGGCAAAAAGAACCAAAAGGAAACTGGATTTTGTTGATAAGGAATTGAAGGATCAGTTTTCTAAGGAATCCACTTCAACTACAACTCAAGCATCAAAACCCACTGTGGTATTTGAAGACATCAAGATGGTGGATCCTTACAGAAACATTCATGATGAACCTATCGTGCCTAAGGATGAACCAATAGATTGGGAAAGCCTACCTATTCCTAACTTCAATTTGCCAATCCTTAGCAAGCCAAAGAGAACAAAGTCAAGAGCAGTCAAGAAAGTGAAGTTGTCACCTCTCAAATCCAAATCTCTAGTCAAAGCTCAATCTAAAGTCAATAAGGGAGATTACATGTATTTGTGTGACATCAAGGAATTCTCTGATCTGAATCTCTATCTAGATGAACTAGAAGAAGTGAGAGGAATTGATGCATACAGAAACCTACCTGAAAGGCTAGTTTTAAAGTACAAGGTATGAAAGGAGATTCAATGGCCACTTCACAAGATCCTTCAAGAAAGCCAAGCTGTACTGATTAAGGTTTATTCATCTTTCAAGAAGAATTTGGGTTTAATATAACTACAAGAAGATTGGTTCTAAAGAAGATTGAAGAACTAATGAGTTTTAGAGCTAAAGATGCACTCCCAAAGACTCTAACTATCCCTTACATAGGGAGAAGAGTGCATCTAAGGCCCTACTGGCTGATGGAGTTCATGGATGACAAAGGAGTGAGAAAATTTTTCAGACTAGAAGACCAATTGAGCATCTCTAGCAATGAGACTCTCTTGGAGATGCAAAAAAGCTAAATCTCTCAGAATCTGATGAACTGGAATTCCACAGGCAGCTCCAAAATCAGATAGAAGGAAACAACAGAAAGCTTGGAAAGAGATCCAGAACTTCAAGGAACTAGATAAATCTGCTCAGGCTATAGAAGCACCTTGAAAATGATTGTGAGCTAAACTTTGTACATTTTGATTATTGAAGCACTTTACAGTTTTATCTATCTACTTTCAAAGTTGTATTTTTAGGATGGTTTATTATCATCAAGTTTCTCTTAATTTATGGCTACAATTCCAGTAGACATAAATTAGGGGAGATTGTTGTATATATGTTGTGAACTTGATGATTGCATTAACAAAACACCTTGATAGATTTTACTTAGTGAAAATTAGAGCACTCGACGGATAAGGATTATAGTCCCGACAGATGACTCAATATAATCCCAACGGATGATGACTTATTATCCATTGAGTGAGTAGCTTATGTAACAATAAGTCTGTAGCACATTTCTGCATACACCATTGTTTAGATTCTATAAATAGTACTCAAATCATGTTGACTTTATCTAGATATGCAGAATAGGTTGATTAATTATACATAGATGATGTCTTGTAATCCTACATAAATGAAATGAAGTCAAGTGCCAGATTGCTACCCGACGGATAAACAACAATGCCATTCGACGGATGATCAACTAGAGAACTCGACGGATGATCATGAACCCGACGGATAAAAATTCAAATATATATTGACAGTGACAACACAGTCACATGCGTCGAGTATATATAAATAGAATGTGGAAGCCTATTCAACTGGGTTTTAGAGAACAAATAAGCATTACCATTTCCATGCTATTATGAAGATATTCAAAGATGCTGGAATAGAGTATTGAAGTAGCATAGTATTAGACTTGATAGTTTTTGTTTTATTATCATGTCTTATTACTTTGTAATCTTGGTGATATATAAACCAAGAAGCAGCAAATAGAATAACTAATTAAGCAACCAAGAGAGAAACATTTTGTAAGCTGTATTCTTAGCATTTCTCTACATACTTAGTTGTTCTACATTTGTAAGCAGCTGTGAGCATTTTGCTACACAGAGTTCTCTCGATATATATTATATATCTCTGGTGGATATATTCAAATCCACCAGAAAGTTTTTAAAGACTTGTGTTTTTAATTACTTGTGTTTTGATTCTTTTGAAGTTATTATTCCGCACTCTGCAAATCAATTCACACTGATATATATATATATTTTAAGTTAGAACAATTTTATTTAAGAAAAAGTTTCAAGAATTCCATTCAACCCCCTTCTGTAATTCTTGTTGAATTGTTAAGGGACTAACACATTCCATGATGAGGACACTTCCTAAGCATCTCCTTGTAGCGCTGTCAAGCTTCACATAGAGATTCTCCCGTTTGTTGGGCAAATTGAGTAATAGCATTTCTGATTGCAGTTGTCTTCGCCATAGGGAAGAATTTAGTGGGAAACTTTTGAGCAAGATCTTCCCAAGTAGCAATCGAACTAGCTGGTAGAGAGTGTAACCGGCTCTTAGCCTTGTCCCTCAGAGAGAATGGGAATAGTCTCAGTTTCACCGCATCCTCAAACATACCATTAAACCTGAAGGTGTCGCAGATCTCTATGAAATCCCTAATATGCGTATTGGGATCTTCCGTTGGAGAACCCCCAAACTGGACTGAATTCTGTACCATCTGAATTATGCCAGGCTTGATCTCAAAGGTATTAGCTGTAATAGCTGGCCTGACAATGCTAGATTGAATGTCATTGATCTTGGGTTGAGAAAAATCCATCAAGGCTTTTGTTCGTGCTATTGGACCTCCCATTGTAATGAGTACCTGAAACACAACAAGTAAACCGTGAAAGTAAAAAAGTCTGAGTCAGTGAACTTTAACGACCACTGATGACAAGTACATAAACTAAATAATTAACAACACCGAGTCCCCAGCAGCGGCGCCAAAAACTTGTTAAAATGTTAACACGCGCTTATAATACACACAAGTATACGCGTTCACAAGTAGTATAAGATTTAGATCAAATTCGTTCCCAGAGAGACTCTTTGGTTAATTTAAGAATATGCACCTATGCAACAATAATATGTTTATTATCCAATGTTAATACAAATAACAAGTTGAGATTGTTTATAACTAAGAATTAAACTAACAATTATAACTAAGAGAACAAGAATGGTTGAATTATATATATGACAAACATGGGATCCTAATTTTATTAAATACTTCATTCAATAGCCTTTTTGTTCTTAACCTTAGCATGTAATGGTGATGACACTAATCAGATAACACGAAACTAGTAAACGCCAACTTTCACTGTACGAATACCATACTATCAGACATCCACAAAATAGATAAAAGATGAATAGACACCAATTATATTGAGACCCTATATGTGTATAGAATTTGACAACATAATGGTTTAACGAAAAAGTTATCTATCGTGATTACATAGGGCAAGTAAGATGGTTAAAATTACCTACGAATCATGCATATCAATAATACATGAACCTACGCTAGCATGGTAAGTTCTAAACCCTTAAATTCAGTTTCGCTTCATTAAGAATTAACAAGCTATCTTATAAGTTCGTGACGCTCATAAGACGAATACGCACAATCAATACTAGGTTATCATACAATCACCGCACACTAAGGCATCGAAATAAATTAACTAAAGAAATCCATAAATAAATCCGCTAGAACCCCACGATAACGATTAGCCCATAATCGGACTCATCATCAACGTGATGATGGTATAATAAATGTAGTCTTTATAAATGAATAATAAAAAAGTATAACATAAGAGTATAGGTTCAAGAATAAGAAAACTAGCATCTAATGTTACAACTTAAACAAAGAATCACAAGTTAAAACTAGGTCTTCTTCGCCTTGATTGAATTGTGCTAAAACGGTCTTCTTTCCTTCTTCTCCTTGCGCTCTGATGTCTCGTTGTGAAAAATGACCTTAAGTTATGTATATATAGCAGCACATGCAGATTAGAAGTGATCTGGATCAAAATCACAGTAGAAACATGTAATATCCGGGAAAATTATGTGAATATTTTATGTTAAATAAATAAATGTTATGTATTTTATAAGTTTAAAGTGATTATTGCCATGTTATAATTGTTATTTGTGTTCCCGTGCGAACCAGAAAATTTTTCGATTGATTAATATGTGTTTAAACTGCAATTATATGAATCAACCTGTAAGCTAGACTCGTATTTATTTGCGATTTTATCGAGGTACTCGATTTATCTTGTTTTATGTGCGTTTGAATGTGTTTTATGTGTTTTCGGGATTTTCTGTCAATTTAGGAATCGTTTTTGTGTTTCGAAATCAAACTGACCAGGACCCCACCGGGACGTCAAACCCCACAATATTCACGCTTTTATTTTTATATAATCATTCGTAATTTTGGGAAATTTTGATGCAAACTTTATATTTTATCACTTTTAAAATTATTCTCCGTAATTATTATTTTGGGGCTTATTTATTTTAATTATGGGGATAAAAACACCTTTAATTAACTTTAGGGATATAATTTTAGGTTTAATATAAATAGCTGTATTATTTTTATTTTATTTATTAAAATTCATTAAATTTCAAAAAATTAAAAAGAAAATTGAAGAACAGGGTGGGGGTGTTCTTGAGCTAAGGAATTAAATCTCAATTTTGGAAGTGATTCTGAATTCCAAATTGTAAGTATAAGTAACCAAACCGATTGGATTTTGATTAACTACCTGTTTCAATCATCAAAACAGTCCAAGATTCTTAATTTTTAATTTTGTTTTTTTTGTTCTTCATTTGAATTTGGGGTTTTGATTTCTAGGATGTGTTGGATGTTTTTGATGATTACAGTAGTTTTGCCATGATTAGAATAATCGATTTATGTAAAAATTATACTCATTTTATTGCTGGAATGTTCGAACCGAGTTCTTGGTTTTTGAATGGTTTTATATTTGATTTCTGGATTATATGTTGATTGTTTGTTGTTTAGGATGTTACAAGCAGATTCCCCATATTATAAGCTTCGATTCCATAGCAAACTTGTCGAATTTGGCTGTTATTGGGCAGTTCGTCGGAAAACCGACGAGTTTGCCAGTTTTTGGCTACCGTTGGCCGGAATCGATCACGTAGTGGTGGTGGATGGTTATTATTGTGATGGTTGTGATCGTGGAATTACTGGGAAGATGATTTGCTGAGAAACTGGATTGAACACGCTCGATTTTGCTCCTGTTTTGGCTTGCCGGAACTCGACCGGACGTCGAGGTTCACCGGCAGGTTTCTGGGTTTTCCAGAATTCCTGCGGTGTTCATCGATTATCCGGCCGTGTTCATGGAGGAGCCGCTGTTTGATCCAAACTCCGGCTATTCCTATTCCGATTTCATATTTCTGTAATTTCTGTTTTAATTTTAATCAAAATTCATTTCTGTTTTTTTAAATCATTTATTTTATTTTCAAAAATTATTTATTTATTATTTTAAATTCTATAACTTATTTACTAAATTATTTTAAATTCCTAAAATTATTTTCTTTTGTTATTTTAAAAAAATCCAATTTGATTTAATTATTTATAATTTATTTTAGTTAATTATTTATGAATTTAATTAATTCATTAATTCATTTAATCAATTATTTTTATTTATAAATAGTTAAATCAATGTAAATTATTTATAATTAATTCAAAATATTCCTAAAAATTATTTTTTAAACTTTTTAAATTATATTTTGGTATTAAAAAATAAATTAATATTATTATTAATTGATTTAATTCTATTTATTTCTCATTTTATTCGTAATAAATAAACCGTTCGTCCGTTTAATACGAAACGAACGCGTATAGCCTCTGAAAAACATTACGCTTTCAATAAAAATAATTATGAGCCCTAATTTCTTTTATGCAATGTCATTTGAATTGTATATCATTCTGAGTCGGTATTCAATTGTGAAACACTATTATTGACCTGATTTCAGTTCTGAATGTATTGAACCCATCTTTTGACAATCTGATTTATGTGTTGTATGATTTATATGATTATGTGTTATATAAATAACATGATTACGTATGTGATATGCATGCTATCTGTTACAGTTTTAACATGCCATGATTAGTTATAAACGATCGGGTAGATGTCAAGACGTATAGTTACGTCGATTGAGTTTGATTCTGTCAATTAAGATAATCCTTTTGTTTATAGAATCGAGTAGCAAGGAGTGCAGTCAAGTATTAGACGGAGTGAGTAGCTATTCTAAGTTTCTATATATCAGTTTCTATATTATTCTAAGTTTATAATAGTTAAATGTTTTATATTTCGTTACAAATTACTCTATACAGTGGAATGTAGAATTGAGATTAGCGAATAACTAATTGTTCTAGTTATTTCGCCATCGGTTGTTGAGATAGCTCTGGACCATGAGAAATGGGGAGTTATATTATTAAGGATGTCGTTTGATTCGGCTCCTTTGATCAAAATGTTTTATGGAATGAATGAATGCGTAAGTGACCGGGACGGACTGTCCAGCGGAGGGCTATACATCATATAAAATATTATGATATAACTTGTGCCACAGGCAGATATATTGCCTTTTTATTTTAGTACTCGTGTTTTGGGACATGTTTCTACGAACCATGATCCAGTGCTATCACACGGGCTGATCAGCATGTGATAGTACGTCCGTCGGAGTTAGATTCCAATCTAAACAAAATTTACTGTTTATTGCTGATAGCTTGTTTAGATTTTATTGTTGATCAAATATCACTGGTTTTATTCAATTTTTTAGTTATTATCAAAATGTGGTTTATCATTTCAAGCATTCACTTTATACTGCTTGCTGAGCATTTCTTTCGCTCACACTTGTTTATTATTCTAATCTTTCAGCTAAGCCATTGCAGGGTTCAGTTCCAGGTTTGATCAGAAGTCGAGTGCTTATAAATAGTTTGGTGTGTTTTCCAGGTAGGCAGTTTAGGATGCTTGAATAGTCTAGAGGTTTGTAATAAAATTTGAATAGTTTGTAAAACTAATTAGACTTGTAAGTGGTAATAACATTTGGTTTATATTAGTGCATGTTTCATACTATAACCTGTGATCGATCCAGTTGTATGCAAGGGGTCATAACTATTATATTATGCTGATGTGCCTATTTCAATTTTGTTTATCAGTTAGTGACCCCCAAATCTAGACCCCGTGTTTGGAGGGCGTCACAAAACACGATTCTTTAAATTTAACCTAGCGCGGGCGCGTGCTTGACCAGCGCGGGCGCGCGCTTGACCAGCGCGGGCGCGCGCTTGACCAGCGCGGGCGCGCTGAGTTTCTGGACTTTGGGTGCGGCCGCGCGCTATCATGGCGCGCTGAGTTTCTGGACTTTGGGTGCGTCCGCGCGCTATCACAACGCGGGCGCGCTGACTCCCTAGATCAACTTCTGATTTCTTCATTTTTCTTGTTGATTTGAGCCGGATTTCCAAGAGCTTTTATTCCAACACCACCTTAACACCAAATTAGCACCAAAATAATGCTAATTCACCTGATTACCTAGATAATGCCTAAAAATTCCAAAATAAAAACACATTAGAACACCAACAACTTGAGTCCAAAACACCAACTTAAGCTTGTAATGAAGCATTCTAAGTAAATATAAAATCCACTTATCAGTCATCGAGCTTCACTTTCCAAGAGAGAATATATTTCATGAACTTTGCATAACTAGGCATTTGTTCAAGATCTTCAGCGAAAGGTATGTTGATGTGAAGTTTCTTGAAAACTTCCAAGAACTTAGCAAATTGCTTATCCAGCTTTTGCTTCTGCAGCCTCTTAGGGAAAAGAGGTAGAGGATAGACATGTTTTCCCCTGTATTACCCTCAGGAGGAGTGTTGACAACAGCTGTCTTCTTTGGTTCCACTTCTACTTCCTTCGGCTCCTCTTCTTCAGCCACAACTTCAGATTCTGGAACTTTAGATTTTTCAGGATTCGCAACCTTTCCGGACCTCAATGTAATTGCCTTAACCTGCTCTTTAGCTTCCCTTTTGCCTGGCATTTCAGTATCACTAGGAAGAATGCCAGGTTGATGATTAAGCAAGGCATTAGCAATCTGCCCAATTTGATTCTCCAAGGTCTAGATAGAAACTGCTTGGCTCTTATACATGAGCCTCAACTCCTCCAATTCGGATTTTTCATTAGCTTGAGGTAGCTGTTGAAGTTGAAGTTGTTGTCTTGGTGCATATTGCGGTTGTTGAAAACTATGAGGGTTATACTGCTATGTTGTGTATGGCTGATAAGATTGTTGCACCATATTCTGATTGTTGCTCCAACTAAAGTTTGGATGATTGCGGTTATTGGGATGATAAGTGGTTGCAGCTTATTGTTGTGACCTCTGAAAGTAGCTCACAAACTGAGCTGATTCACTAGAAATAGCACACTAGTCAGTCTCATGTGGCCCCGCACAAAGCTTACAAACACTAAAGATCTGATTAACTCCATAATTAACCAAAGAATCTACTTTTATCGTCAAAGCTTGAAGTTGAGCAGCTATAGTAGTAGCTGTATCCACTTCCAGAATTCCTGCTACCTTGCCTTGCGACATTCTCTGTGTTGGATTCTAGTATTCATTAGATGCCATTAGCTCAATCAACTCATAAGCTTCATTATAGCTTTTGGCCCATAAGGCTCCACCAGATGCTGTGTTGAGAATAGGTCTAGACTGTGCGCCTAACCCATTGTAGAAACAATTTATGATCATCCAATCAGGCATAGCAAGCATGGTGCATTACCTATTTCTCGATCGGGAGCCAAAACATGCCATGGTGTGGGAACTTCCTAAGCATCTCCTTGTAGCGATCCCAAGCCTCACACAAAGATTCTCCAGATTGCTGCGCAAACTGAGTAAGAGCATTCCTGATTACAGCCGTCTTTGCCATAGGGAAGAACTTAGTAAGAAACTTTTGAGCAAGATCCTCCCAAGTAGTAATAGAGCCTCCTAGCAGAGAATATAACCAACATTTAGCCTTATCCCTCAGAGAGAATGGGAAAAGCCTCAGCTTGATAGCATCTTCAGTAATGTCATTAAACTTGAAATTGTCATAGATCTCGATGAAGTCCCTGATGTGCATGTTGGGATCTTCTATAGGAGAACCCCCAAACTGAACTGAATTTTATATCATCTGAATCGTGCTCGACTTGATCTCAAAGGTGTCAGCCGAGATGGCTGGTCTGATAATGCTGGACTAAATATCATTGATCTTAGGCTGAGTATAGTCCATCAAAGCCTTCGAATTCTCTTCTTGATCTCCCATCAAAACTAGAGCTTCTTCCTCAACTTTCTCTTCTTCCTCAAAAACTTCCTGTCGTACCACAACTTCTTCCTCGGCTTCATCCAGAGTTCTCTTACGAGACCGAGAGCGCGTATGGATACACGCTCGCTAGATTAACTGAGACACAACAAGGAAAAGAGTAAATAATAATATACGAGTCAATGAACTTTAACGATCACTGATGACAAACACATAAACTAAAAATTAACACCGAGTCCCCGGCAGAGGCGCCAAAAACTTGTTAGGGCTAGAACACGCGCTAATAACATACGCAAGTATATGTGTTCATAAGTAATATAGAATTAATTCTAGTTCATTCCCATAGAGACTCTTTTGAATAACTTAATATTTATGCATTTATGCAATACCGATATGGTTATTTTTTCAATGCTAAGACGAATAACAAATTGAGATAGTTTATAACTAAGACATTAACTATCATACAAATAATTAAAGAGAATACAGGGTTGATTTATTATATGAGACAAACATCGGATTCTAACTTCATTAAATACTTCATTCAAAGCCTTCTTGATCTTAACCTTAGCATGCAATGGTGATGACACTAATCAGATAACACGAAACTCATAAACGCTAACTTTCATTGCACGAATAACATACTGTGAGACATCCACAAAAGAGATAGAAGCTGAATAGACACCAAGTATGTTGAGAGCCTATATGTCTATAGAATTTGACAACACAAAGGTTTAATGCGCAAGTTATCTATGGTGATTACATAAGGCAAGTAAGATGGTTAAAATTACCTGCAAATCATGCATAATAAATATATGAACCTATGCTAGCATGGAAAGTTCTAAACCTCTAAATTCACTGTCACTTCATTAGAGGTTAACACGCTATCTTATATGTTCGCGACACACATAAGAGGAATAAGCACAATCAATACTAGGATATCATATAATCATCACACACTAAGATATCAAAACAAGATTAACTATTGAAATTCATAAATAAATCCGTTAGAACCCCACGATAACGATTAGCCCATAATCGGACTCATCATCAACGTGAGTTCCGATGAAAGCATGGTATCATAAACGTAGTCTTTATACTGAATAAATAATAAAGCAAGTATGTTAAACAAGAGTTTAGTTCAATGAATAAGAAAACTAGTATCCAAGATTACAACTTAAAACAAAGAATCACAAGAATAAACTAGATCCTCTTTGCCTTGGTTGAATTATGCTATACGGTCTTCTTACGCCTTCTCCTTAACCTTTGGTACGTCTTGTTGTGAAAAATGACCTTAAGTTATTACATATAGCAGTCCTCATCAGCAGAGAAGTCCAGAATTCAAAACTGTAGTAAAAATAAGATTCTTGAAAATCGACATGGCGCGGCCGCGCGCTCCACTAATGCGAGCGCGCTGTCTTTCTGGATCTTCGGCGCGGCCGCGCGCTACTATAGTGCGGGCGTGCTGACCTTCTGGAAAAAATTCTGATTTATGCTTTTCTTGCTGGTTTGAGATGGCGATCCATTAGAAAACTTCTTAGACATATTCCTAGCACCAAATTAGCACCAAAACAATACCAAATCACCTAAACTCTTTACATATTCCTGAAATGCAAAACACTACAAAAATACATCAAAAACACAAATAACTTGAGTAAATAACTTGAGTACAAAACATCAATTTGAAGCTTAACGAAGCGTTATTAGTGACATAAATGCCATTTAACAGGTTATACGACTACGAATGATCATCGTAAGTTGCACACCCTAACACGACACTATCCGAGAAATTAGTTCATCATCCGGATTGGATATTTTCTACAACATCGAGAGCACCCCAATGAGAGAAAGCTACAGCTGGTGACCGCTGGGTGTTGGCAGGGTCGAGCGTTCAAAATGATGTTTTGAAATGAAGTATCTTGTAACTTCATCTTTTAAATGACATTATGAGACTTCGGTTATAGATAACATAATAAAGGTTCTCAGTGGTTTTTCACGAAAATGAATATAGTTGGATTATCTTGTAACATTTCTTTATATGTTACATATGTTGAAATTTCGTCCGTACTTTATGCTACACAGATTTTTAGAAAAATCTTAAGGCAAGGTTAGATATATGAGATCACCATGTAACATAATATTAATCGGTTTATGTTTTGAAACTCTGTCTATACTTGCATAACGGAGATTTTTCATTGATTAAAAAAAGATATATGTTGAAATAACTTATAACTTCATCTTTTGAAATATATTAGAACTCTATTTATATTATACATAACAGAGGATTCTAGAGATTTATGAAAAGGATATATATTGAAATATTTTGTGACTTCACCGCGTTAAGATATTGAACTTGGTTCATATTTGCATGACAAAGACTTCGAGAACTACTATAAAAATGTTCATATATTATTGATCAGTTATATGTTATTTTGGTGGGTTGTGTTGCTCACCCTTTCTTTATTTTATCTATCACATGACAATAGTTTGACAAGATGAACAAGAACAAGCTCCCAATTTGCAAACGGATAGGAAACGTTACACAGTTTATTATAGACGTTGATTCCGCCATAGCTGAGGTAGGAACTACCAATAGGCTAGGCTTTCCACTTTTGGTGTACCAGACCTATGTATCATTATGAATCATGTTATATAATAGTAAGGAACATGTAAAATTATTCAGAAATATTTTTGAGTTGTAATAACTTATAATTTGTGGATCATTTGACTTGTACGTGTTTCAGTTTCATCTCTAGGACTATAACTTGTGTGTGTGTGTATAATGTGGGGTCACTACATGCAGCAGATAGTTGTTGATTTAAGATTAAGTGTTATTATTGGAAACGGAACTCGTGACAAACCTGATCTCCGGCCCCGGATTTGGGGGTGTTACATTCATCCATTAACACAACAATCAATATGCTCAGAAGGAAGCCTCAACTCTTCCATATACTTATTCGTACTGTAAAAGCTATCAAGAAATGCATTATCTTAAGGCAAGATGCCTTTGAAGAACTGTGATGGATGATCATAATATGCCTCTCACCAATGATGGACAAATTTTAAACTCAATATCTGAGCCATGGCAGACAGCTGACAAGTTTCACAACCTTCATATAACTCTCTCTGTGGATTTAAAAATATCATATACCTTCTGTGCCTCTGTATTTGGAATTTTTGGATCAAAATTTGGACCAGCAGCATCTATCACCGTGTTGTACATTACGTTATCATCACCTCTTCCACCTTTTCTATTGGAGTAATATGGGGAAGATTGATCTCCCCTTTGTCTAGAAATATATGGCTCTCCGTATCGATCCCACACATAATAATCTCTTACAAATCAGTTATTCATTAAGTGTAATTTTACTGTCTCCGCATTTCAGAATTAGCCATTCTCACAATTGAAACATGGACAATGAATATTTGTCCCATTCATAGACTCTTCTCGAGATATAACATATTCTCCATTAAGCTTTCCAAGCCATTTACAAAAGCCGAACTTAAATATCCTATGTAACACCCCCAAATCCGGGGTCGGGGATCCGGGTTGTCACGAGTTGCATTTCCCTTAATAACACTTAATCTTAATAAACAATCAACTACTGCCAAAAATAACCCAAGTCAATTCATTCCATAATTATAAGTCATTATACCTCGAAAGGGTTTCTGAATAAATTTACATTTCCTTGCCATTATTAGAATTCATATAGATACATAAGTCTGGAACACCAAAAGTTGAAAGCCTAGCCTATTGGTAATTCCTACCTCAGCTACTGCGGCATCAACGCCTCCAGAAAACTGCGGAACGTTTCCTAATCGCTTGCGAATTGGGAGCTTGGTCCTGTTCATCTTTTCTATCTGTTGTTGTGTGATGAAAGAAGAAAGCAAGGGTGAGCAACAAGCCCACCGAAATAATATGTATAATAATTAACAATAGATGAGCATTCTCATAGTACTTATAAAAGTCTTGGTCAAAAAGAAATGAACCAAGTTTGATATCTTAACGCGACCAAGTCGCAAAATAATCAGTCTATATGTATATATACTTTTCAAAATCTTGGAAATCCTCTTCCATGCATAATATGCATAGGATTCCAGTTTCTAACTGTATAAAAATATTGTTGCAAGGTGATCTCATATATCTAACCTTGTCTCGACGTTTTTGTGAAAATCTTTGTCATGCATAAGATAATCATTAACCAGATATAAGTTGAAAAGATGAAGTTACAAGATACTCCAATATACTTATATCTTTTCCGAATACTACTTGAACTACCACCGTTCAAGGTATCATCGGTTTCAAAAGTTCATCACATAGATGAGACTACAAGAAAAGACTTGAATAGATTCAATCTTTGAAATATCATTATAAATAATGAAGTTACGAGATACTTCATTAAGTCCCGATATATATATAGACCTATATATATACATTTCATACACTCCTTGAAAACCTCTGTTATAAAAATTATAAACAGATTTGTAATATCCAATGAATCTGGAAAGGAGGAAACCTTGGCATAAACCTGATATCTTGCTGATCAAGCAAAGATACCAATTAGTAACCTTTTCTACAAGTAGATGGATGAATCCCCCACTGGTCATCACCCTGGCCGCATTAGGACCTTGTGCTGGACCGCCACCCGGCCTCTTACGCGTTGATGGACTGCCACCCAGCCACTTACACTTTGATAGACCGTACCCCGGCCTGTCGCTTATGCCGACTCAATTAGATGGACTTATTTCCTGAATGTTGGGTAAATAATCAATTCATTTATCAAAACAGCAACCTCGTTGCGAATATAAAATACACCACAGAGTCGGATCCCTCAGGTTTTGAGCGAGTATTTAAATCCCCTTCGAAAGGAAGATCTCAAATCTAAAAATGAGTTTTGGGATCCGCTCTAAATTTTAAAAATCATTTTGAAGACTGGGAAACATTTTAAAGAATGTTTAGAGTAACGCTGATTTAATAATATAAATCAGTCCCGATATGTTGGAGAAAATATCTGCATATTATTACTTCAATAATATTCCCATAAAGGATAATCTCTATAAGAATAATTGAAGTAGAAGTTTTAAAACTCATACTTGAAATGAATAATAAATAACCAAAGATATACTTATACGAAAGTACGATCTTTATTTGAATAATCGAAAATAAGTTTGATTATTGTTATGGATAAGAAATCAAGGTTATTACTTGCTGTATTTAATACTAAGATTCGGGAGCTCAAGGCCTTTAATGGCTGCTCTCGTGTTTCGTGACTCAATCTGCCTTTACGAGATGCCTACGTATCTCTGTGAATTAGAGAATCAAGCCAAAAACGTAGTTCTGATTTGTGGGGTGAGACCCCTTATATAGATGTTGGTGGTCCTTGAATTGGACTTGGTATAGGAGACTTGGTGGGCAAGTCTCATAATTAGAATGGACTTTGGAGTCCTAGATAGTAGGAAACTGATTCCTTATCCTTTTAGGTCCCCTTGAGGCTTATCTATAAGGATTTATATCCTTATCAGGACTCTTCTCAACAGCTGATTTTTCCCTTATTAATTAATTACGAAATTAATTAATAATCAGGGCTTTTGGGCCATTTTTATTCGACCAGACCTGATCTGGTCCATCAGGCTTAACCTTTCTGGTCTGAATATCAAACATCTTCTTATTGGGTCTAGCAGCCCATTATCAGGATTTATTTATCCCTATCATTTGTCCCCCAACTTTTGGGAAACATTGACTATGTTTCGCAGAAGTTAAGTCTATTCATGCCCTTACAGGGTTTCGTTCTTGCGTAAAGTGTGGAGCGACCTACACGTTTACAACGAATTTTTCCTTTTATTTAGGAATTATTTTGATTTCCAGGAATTTTTCCCTTATTTCCGGGATTTTTCCCTAATTTCTGGAATTTTCCCTAATTTTTCTGGGATTTTTCCTTATTTTTCTGGGATTTATCCTTAATTTCTGGATTTTTCCCTTAATTTCTGGATTTTTCCCTTAATTTCTGGGATTTATCCTTAATTTCTGGATTTTTTCCCTAATTTCTGGGATTTTCCCTAATTTTCTGGGATTTTTCCTTAATTTCTGGATTTTTTCCCTAATTTCTGGGATTTTTCCTAATTTTCTGGGATTTATCCTTAATTTCTGGATTTTTCCCTAATTTCTGGGATTTTCCCTAATTTTCTGGGATTTTTCCTTAATTTTCTGGGATTTATCCTTAATTTCTGGATTTTTTCCCTAATTTCTGGGATTTTCCCTAATTTTCTGGGATTTTTCCTTAATTTCTGGATTTTTTCCCTAATTTCTGGGATTTTCCCTAATTTCTGGCTTAAAATCGATCAGAATGCATTCAAAATCGATCAGGATGCAGACAAAATTGATCAGGATGCAGCCAAAATCGATCAGGATCCTGATCGAATTAGCTCAGGATCTTACACTCTGGTCGACAGGATTCCTGATCGATTTCGATCAGGATTCTGACCGAATTGGCCTTCAAAGTGACACCCTAGTCGATTGTTACACGGGCTTGATCGACCAGGATTCCTGATCGATTTAGATCAGGACTCTGATCGAATTAAATGGCTCTCGACCATTCTGATCGAATGGAATATCGATCAGGACTCTCTTCTCTGTCGATCAGGACTCTGATCTATCTTAGGGGATTTCTTCCCTCCTGTTCGAATAAGATATCGATCAGGACTCTCTTCTCTGTCGATCAGGACTCTAATCGATCTTAGGGGATTTCTTCCCTCCTGTTCGAATAAGATATCGATCAGGACTCTCTTCTGTGTCGATCAGGACTCTGATCGATCTTAGGGGATTTCTTCCCTCCTGTTCGAATAAGATATCGATCAGGACTCTCTTCTGTGTCGATCAGGACTCTGATCGATCTTAAAGGATTTCTTCCCTCCTGTTCGAATAAGATGTTGATCAGGATCCTCTTTTGCATCGATCAGGACTCTGATCGAACCATATTAAGGTTCTGGTCGATTTTTGACTTTTTAAATTCCACAGGAGCTTCTAGATTGTTCCTGATACTTCTTGTAGATGGGCCTCTAGGTTGGGCCTGGCTAAATGGGCCTAAAAACGCCTCGTATTCCGAGCTTTTCGCCTATATAAGTGTAGTGTGGAGTGAGAACCCTCACTTCACTTCCCACTTCTCATTTTCTCTCACAATTTCCTCTAGAGTTCTCCCTTTGAGAAGGCGATTTCCGGCTACCAAAGCCACCGCAGCTCCACCATTTTCAAGTATTTCTGGGTTTCAAGCCTTCAACCGAAGCATATCAATGGCGGACCGTGACCTGGCTCGTTTGCAGAAGATGAATGTCTCTAAAAGAGGTACAAACATTCAAATTCAATCTCCATATACTTCCCTCATTGATATGATTAACTCGAGAGGTGATGAATATCCTTCTCTATCTGAGTTAGATTCGTATAATCATGGTAACACTTTTCATGAGTTAGATGGTAGGATAGAGTCTATGAACACCTTGTACAGACTTCCACCCCACCTTAGGATCACTCCAGCCGCCCCTGGGGATAGGACTTGTAATTGGGAGGGGGATACCCTGTTCATTTATCGAGGAGCCCTGACCGCAGGTCTTAGGTTCCCATTCCATGAATTTATTCCTCGTTTACTAGCCGATGTACGAATCAACCCTTGTCAACTCCCTCCTAACGCCTGGAGGAACATTATCTGTTTTATGGTCCTTTGTCTCAGGAATAGCTTCCCTCTTTCCGTAGCTGTCTTTAGGAAAGTTTTCCAATTCTATAATAGTTCCATGAGTCAGCCAGGCTGGGTTTTAATTCGCCAACGGCCCAAAATTCCCCATATCTTTGATAGTAACTCTATAGTCGAGAACAACCCTAAATGGAGGGATAAGTTTGTCAGGCTGACCTGGGCTGGGGGTGATTGGGCCACACTCTTCCGTAGGCCATTTTGCAAAGTATCAGATGGTAGTCCTGGTAGCATCAGATTAACTGATGAGGAGGAGGTGGCCTACCAAGCCTTAATTTCAGATGATGGGAAAACAGACACCTGGACCCTTTTAGAGGAATTTTCCTTGAAGAAAGTTGGTCTCTCCCAGGCCAGTGATAAGGGTAAATTTATACCTGTGTAATTATTTTTCCTTCTCTTTAATCACACTTTTTCTTTTTTTCTGGATTTTAATATTCCTTCTGCTTTTCCTTTCAGCTTGTGAGGCTATTAATAATGTCAATAGGCCCAAGGAGGGGGAATCTGGCCGCCAGAAGAGGGCCAAGTTAAACAGGGACCCCAGGAGCAAACCTGACGGTCCTACTTTCCTTAAGCCCCACGTCCCGGTGGTCGAGCTGGGGGACGATGTGGATCCTCCACTTAAGGCACATTCCTTCAGGCCTAACTGGGGCTTCAGGAGGAGCGATACGGTGGTTGGATCCACCAAACATGCCAAGGATTGGTCGTACCATTCCATCACTCCCCATGATTTCACTGACATTGTTACGGGGAGTGACGTCGAGACTATTGAGCTTCTGGGTTCTCAAGCCCAAGCTGCGGTAATTTTCTTTTTTCTTCTCTTCCTTTTGTAAATTTCAACTTTTCTTGTATCCCAATGAATTTGCGCCAACTCATACATATTTCTTTGCAGAGTAATACCTATTTCCAGGCGGCCCTACATCAGGCTAGATCTTGGAAGGGTAACTCTGATGTTTTTGAGAAGGAGATGAATAAGTGGGAGGAGAGAGCCAAGGTCCTGGAGAAGAAGCTGGACACGAAGAAAGAGGAGCTGGCTAAGGCTCATTCTGAGCTGGTGAAACTTAGGAGCGATAAGGATAAGCTCATTGATGACTACATGGATTCTGACAAGTTTAGGAATCTTATGGAGATTCATGATGAGGGTCTTTATTCCCTACAGTTCACTCAGGGATGGGATGCGGCCGTGAAGGCTGTTTCTGAGAAGTACCCGGGCTTAGTCGACCCTAAGGACTTTATAAGTCCTGAGCAGGTTGAGTCAGAGGACAGCATAGACGCCCTCTTCGACTCTCCTCAGCTAGATGATCGCATCTTGGATCCTAACACTGCTTCTCCTCCCGCTTCTCCTGCGAAGGACGCTGAAGGCGCTGATAAGGAGAAAGAGAATGAAGGCTCCCACATGGAGGAGTAGTTTTTCTATTTTGTAATTTTATCCTTAATTTATGTCTGGACTTTTGTTTGTATTAAAACTTATTACCCTGCGGGGCTATGCTACTTTCCTTATTTGCATTCTCTCCTTCATTTTTCCGATACTTTAATATTCAAACTTGGCTTAATGGGCCACACAAATATTATCACAACTCAAACATCCATAGGTTGAAATAATTTCGAACTCTTCAATTTCAAGTCTGGTTTTCCAAAACCTTACATAATATGGGTTCGACCCTGATCTATAATAGCTAAAAAAGAAAAATACTATGCAAACAAAGCTTCAAGGTGCTTTTAAACCTACTTGTCATAATGACAAGTGAGAATCGTACTTCGACCATCTTACACGTAGTAAACCTTCAGGTTTTGTGCGTGCCAGGTTCTCGGGACTTCAAAACCATCCATAGTCTCCAGCTTGTAGGTTCCTCTACCCTGAACGCTCTTGACTCTATACGGCCCTTCCCAATTTGGGGCAAGCTTTCCTTTCTGTCCGACACCAGAAGCCTCTATTTTTCTCAAGACTAGGTCACCTTGTTTGAAAAACCTCTCTTTAACCCTTAGGTTGTAGTAGAATGAAGCCTTTTTCTGATATTCTACTATCTTTGCGTGTGCTTTATCTCGCACTTCATCGATTAAATCCAGGGCTAACTTCTGCCCTTCCTCATTTTCTTTTTCATCAAAAGCCTGAATCCTTGGAGAGGAATGTGATATCTCCACGGGAACTACTGCTTCTGCCCCATATGCCAACATGAAAGGAGTTGCATTTGTCGTGACTCTACAGGTAGTCCTATAGGCCCATAATATGGGAAGTATCTCATCCACCCAATTATTTCTTGACTTTTCGATTCTCTTCTTTAGTCCATCCAGGATTATCCGATTTGCTACCTCCGCTTGCCCATTGGCTTGCGGGTGAGCCACAGAGGTGAACCGTAACTCAATTTCATTTTCTTCGCAATACTTCTTGAATTCCTCGTTGTTGAATTGTGTTCCATTGTCAGTGACGAGGATACGGGGAATTCCATATCGGCACATAATGTTTTCCCACAGGAATTGTGCAACCTGTTTAGTTGTGATTTTGGCCAAGGGCTTGGCTTCAATCCACTTAGTGAAATAATCAATGGCTACAATCAGAAACTTCCTTTGTGCTGTGGCCATAGGAAAAGGCCCTAGAATATCCATCCCCCACATAGCAAAGGGAATAGGTGAGTTGATAGAGGTCAGCATCTCGGGGGGTTGTCTGGCCACTGGTGCATGTTTCTGACAGCGATCACACTTCTTTACATATTCTTTGGCATCAGCCATCATTTCTGGCCAATAGAAGCCTAAACGGGTTATCTTATGAGCCAAGGCCCTGCCCCCCAAGTGTTGTCCACAAATACCTTCATGCACTTCTTCAAGAGCCAAGCGTGCCTCATCGGGCCTGAGACACCTCAAGTAGGGAACCACGAAAGATCTTTTGTAAAGAATCCCATCTATCAAAGAGTACCTTAGTGCCCGAACAGTTAACTTCCGTGCTTCAGTTGCATCATTTGGCAACCAACCGGTCTGAATGTGAGCCTTGATGGGATCAATCCATGACGTCCCCAAGCCTACGGGAGCCACAAGCTTAACATCTATGCTTCGTGTCTTCAAAACACGGAAGTACACACTCCCTGAACTTTCTTCAATCTCAGATGAAGCAAACTTTGATAGCGCATCTGCTTTAGCATTTTCTTCCCTTGGAATGTGTTCAACATGGCATTCATTAAATTGGGTCATCACAGCCCTTACTAGGCGAACATACTTAGCCATCGTATCATCTCTTGCCTCAAATTCTCCCTTTACCTGGGATATGATCAGCTTCGAGTCTCCACGGACCTTTAAGTTTTTGACTCTAAGTGTCCCAGCTAGACCAAGGCCAGCAATCAGGGCTTCATACTCTGCCTCATTGTTTGTGGTTGGGAAGTCTAGCTTCATGGCATACTCAATTAAGAATCCATCAGGGCTTTGCAAAACCAACCCTGCTCCACTGGAATTTGTTTTTGATGCTCCATCAAAATAGAGAACCCAATATTCTTTCTCCTTGTCCCCGTTGTCGACTCCCTTGTCTTGAGGTATGGTATCTTCCTGCCCCCCGACTTCTTGGTTGGGTATGGTACATTCCACCACGAAGTCAGCTAGTGCCTGGGCTTTTATGGCCGTACGTGGCTTATACTTGAGATCGAACTCTCCCAACTCTATTGCCCACTTAATCAGTCTCCCACTTGCCTTGGGACTGTGAATGATATTTCTCAGTGGCTGATTGGTTAGCACTTCAATTTGGTGAGCTTGAAAATAAGGACGCAGCTTTCTTGAAGCCATTACCAAGGCTAAAGCGAATTTCTCAATGGCTGAATAATTCAACTCAGCACCATGCAAAATTTTGCTGACATAGTACACGGGTTTCTGGACTTTCAGTTCCTCCTTAACCAATACCGCGCTCAAGGCGCTTTCTGAAACAGCCAAGTACAAGAATAAAACTTCACTCAGAACTGGCTTGGCCAATAACGGGGCCTGGCCCATATACTTCTTTAACTCTTCAAATGCCTTCTGATTTTCCTCACTCCATACAAAGTCTTTAATGTTCTTTAATGACTTGAAGAATGACAAGCACTTGTCTCCTGACTTGGAGATGAATCGTCCTAGCGCAGCAACCCTTCCTGTGAGTTTCTGAACATCCTTGACAGTTTTTGGGGGTTCCATGTCCAGGATTGCCTTTATTTTATCGGGGTTAGCCTTAATTCCCCTCTTTGAGACCATCAATCCCAAGAATTTTCCAGATCCTACTCCGAAAGCACACTTCGTGGGATTCAACATCATCTTGTGGTACCTCAGGACCTCAAAAGCTTCCCTCAAATGGGTTATATGATCAGTCTTTACTAGACTCTTGACTAGCATGTCATCAACATAGACTTCCATAGTCTTCCCAATAAGATCCTTAAAAATTTTATTCACCAACCTTTGATAGGTGGCTCCTGCATTCTTGAGACCAAACGCCATAACAAGATAACAATAAACACCAAAGTCAGTGATAAATGATACCTTTGGAATGTCATCCTTATGTATTTTAATCTGGTTGTATCCGCTAAACCCATCCATGAAACTCAGCATCTCATGTCCAGCGGTGGCATCAATCAAAGTATCAATTCTAGGCAGCGGAAACAGTCTTTGGGGCATGCATCATTCAGATCGGTGAAGTCTATACACATCCTCCACTTTCCATTAGCCTTCTTCACCATTACAGGGTTTGCTAACCACTCCGGAAATTGAATCTCCTCAATGAAACCAGCCTCTAAGAGCTTTTCCACTTCCTGCTTTATAGCCTCTTGTCTTTCCGGGGCAAAATTTCTTTTCTTTTGTTTCACTGTCTTCCGACTTGGATCCACGTTTAGCTTGTGAGTAATTAACTCCGGGTCTATGCCTGGCATATCAGCTGCTGACCATGCAAACACATCACTATTTTCTTGCAAAAATTTCACTAACTTCCCTCTAAGGGGCTCCTCTAATGTGGCTCCAATGAAAGTCATCCTCTCAGGATTCTTGGGATCTAAAGGAACCGAAACCAATTCTTCTGCTGGCCTTCCTCTATTCTCATCATTTTCTCGAACATCCATATCTTCAATAGGAAGAACCTGCCCCCCGACTCCGTCTGCCCTCAAAGAGGCCACATAACAGCTTCTAGCCATTTTTTGATCTCCTCTCTCTTCTCCAATCCCGTTTCGGGTGGGAAACTTCATGACTGAATGGTAGGAAGAGGGGACTGCCTTGAAGGCATGTATCCCTGTTCTCCCCATGATAGCATTATAAGTTGAACTAGCCTTTACCACTACGAAATCCAGCATCTGCGTTGCTTGCCTTGGCTCCGTACCTATGGTGGTTGGCAACTTGATTATCCCTTCCACAGGACATTCTACTCCAGCAAATCCATATATCGGCATGTCGGTTGGTGTTAACTGGGAGTCGTTATACCCCATCCTTAGAAAGGTGTCAGTGGAGCAAGATATCCACAGAAGCACCATTATCCACAAGGACCCTCTTAACCGGGCTATTTCCTATTATTGGTGTTATGACCAGCGGGTCGTCATGGGGAAACTTCACACCCTCTAGGTCGGAATCATCAAAAGCCAATGTTACTTCTGTCCTGGCCCTCTTCGGGGCTTCTCCAACAATATGCATAACCTCTCTAGTATATGCCTTTCTGGAATTTTTGGACAATCCAGCAACAGTTGGACCTCCAAAGATCGTGTTTATCACAGGCCCTTGAGGTCTCGACCCTCCATAAATGGTGTTTATAACTGGTCCTCTAGGTTGGGGATTCCGCCCCTGATCATCTTGGTCCCTCCTACGATCTTCAAAGTTCTTCCTTCCATTATTATTTCTGTCCCCTCCATCTCCAGTATACTTATTCAATCTTCCTTTTCGAATTAAAAACTCAATTTCATCTTTCAATTGCCTACACTCATCGGTGTCATGGCCAACATCTTTGTGAAACCTGCAATACTTGCCCCTATCTAGCTTGGCGGGATCAGCCTTCAAGGGCTTAGGCCAGCGAATATCTCTGTCTTTCTCAATCTCCATCAAAATCTGACTTCTGGGAGCATTCAGCTTAGCAGTATTCAGTGAACTTTTGCCCAGGTCCTCCCTTCTTGGGGGTTGAATCAGGGATTTTGTTCGGTTCTAGGATATTTGTCCTTAGCGATATACTCCAAATCAGTTTTTCGTTTCTTGCCTCCAGTGGGCTCATTACTTACTACGGTCTTCCTCATACTTTCTTCAACCTTGATATACTTCCCTGCCCTCTCTTGGAGCTGCAACATGCTCTCAGGGGGTCGTTTGGCCAAAGACATCTTAAAAAACTCATCCCTAGTTCCTTGTTGCAATGCTATCATGGCTACCTTATCATCAAGATCTGGGACTTTTAAAGCCTCCTTTGTAAAACGATTCAGGTAATCTCTTAAGGATTCCTTAGCTCCTTGCACAAGACTCATAAGAGATGCTGAACTTTTCTCATGGACTCTTCCACTGATGAATTGCTTAATAAAAGCCTGACTTAGTTCTCTGAATGATCCAATAGAATTTGGGGGTAGGCGATTGTACCATCTTTGAGCCATACCCGACAGGGTTTGAGGGAAGGCCCGACATTTTATAGCATCATTCACGGGTTGCAGCAGCAGTGCATTAGAGAATGTCCTAACATGATTAGCGGGGTCTCCCGTGCCATCATAGGCTTTGATAGTGGGCATCTTGAATTTCCTTGAGACATGGGCATTCATTATCTCTTCTGTGAAGGGTGGAGTTGGATCATCAGGATCTCCAAGGGGAAGGAGATTGCTCGGATCAGTTCTTGGGACAGCAGCCCTTCTTCTTACCGGACCATCCAGGTCTATGATAGGAGGAGGATTTCTCCCCCTAGGAGGCATGTGGGGTCTGGTGGCTTGGTGAGCCTCCAAATCACGCCTCAGCCTTTGGATTTCAGCCTCATGAGCCCTGATCTTTTCCTGCACTTCTTGGGGATTCGCCCCTGGGGTGCTTTGGGGGCGTTGCCTTCCATCGGCTATTGGCTCTTTTCCAGGGCGCCTCCTTCTCGGGGCCACTTCATCATCCGAAGATTCGGAGTCTCTCTCAGTGTATGGACCAGAAAATTCCCGATCCTCAGGGATAGGATCCAAACCTCGTATATAGGGGGCGACCGCCCTCGTGCTTCGCTTCGCCCAGCATATCCGCTTCCTCCAACCTCAGGGTGAAGGGGCATCCCATAAGGGGGGTTAGTAGTAACAACAGTTGAATATTCATACCCGACGGGTCGAGAATTCACAGGTATATGTACTTGCTGAACTTGAGGATTCGTACCTTGAATAGTCGGGGGAGTTGTCCCTTGTGGCTGAGGTTGAGTTGCCCCTGTCTGGGCTTCCCCCTGAGCAGATGCATAAGTTGAATGGGGAGGAACCTCCACGGTTGATGAAATCACCTGGGTTGTCTCTGATGGTGTTCCTTTCTCTAGAGCTCCAATTGTTCTCCGTGTTCTCGCCATGGTTGTTATTGCTTCCCACAGACGGCGCCAAATGTTATGGATAAGAAATCAAGGTTATTACTTGTTGTATTTAATACTAAGATTCGGGAGCTCAAGGCCTTTAATGGCTGCTCTCGTGTTTCGTGACTCAATCTGCCTTTACGAGATGCCTACGTATCTCTGTGAATTAGAGAATCAAGCCAAAAACGTAGTTCTGATTTGTGGGGTGAGACCCCTTATATAGATGTTGGTGGTCCTTGAATTGGACTTGGTATAGGAGACTTGGTGGGCAAGTCTCATAATTAGAATGGACTTTGGAGTCCTAGATAGTAGGAAACTGATTCCTTATCCTTTTAGGTCCCCTTGAGGCTTATCTATAAGGATTTATATCCTTATCAGGACTCTTCTCAACAGCTGATTTTTCCCTTATTAATTAATTATGAAATTAATTAATAATCAGGGCTTTTGGGCCATTTTTATTCGACCAGACCTGATCTGGTCCATCAGGCTTAACCTTTCTGGTCTGAATATCAAACATCTTCTTATTGGGTCTAGCAGCCCATTATCAGGATATATTTATCCCTATCAATTATCGAAACATTATTCTTTAATAAAATAAAGAATATTATTTAATAAATAAGCAGGAGTCATAAGTCCTCGAATGAATATTCAGAATAATATTCATTAAATAAAATAAACAGAGTCATAAATCCTCGAATGAATATTCAAAATAATATTCATTAAAATTATCAAATAAACCTTATTCGATTAATAGTTTTGAAAACTATATCTATATATATATATAAATATATATATATATATATACTCGGAAACATCGACTCCCGGTTTTAGAAAATGTTCGCCTTTGGGTCCCCTATACTAAGAGTATACGCAACTAGTGCTTATCTCTAGCATAGGGATTATGCAGTTTATAAGCATTGAATCAACAATTAGATATCAAGATTATGAAATAGGCATGCATATAAACCATATCAGCATGCTCCAATATATCGCAAGATTTGCTAATAACAATCATGCATCTATCACAAGATAATGCATATACATATATACATCACAACAACAGTTATACGGGTAGAAAACTTGCCTGAGCGACTGGAGGTGGTAAAAGGCTTGGGACGAGTCTGGTAACCTATAAACAACATATAAGTTGGAATTAAACAAAGTTGCTTAAGAAACTATACTTTAACCAATTAGACCCTAACGTTCGCTTTTGCGCTTAACGATTCACTTAAGTTGCTCGAGTACCCTCGACTCCACCATTTTTAATAAATTAACCATTAAGAATTTTAAGGCGATTCTTTCGCGAGTACCCTACCAACTGCCTAATACACTTTACATAATTGTTTCATACTCCCATTAGTCATTTTAGGGCCTTAACCAAGGTTTTAAAGTAAGGTGAGGGGTAATGGTTCGTTCGCAAAACGCCGTTACTTAAAACGGTCGTTTCTCCTAAACCGTACATCGGATTCAAGCGAACCACATATCAAAACGAAGCTCGTAACATGAACTATCTAATCATGGCAATGGTCAAAACCTAAAAGTGAGTTCATGGGTCCTGAAGTTAAGAACAAAAACAGTCTAAGGTAAATCGGGCATTACGATGGCTATGTTTACGCGATTACCAAATTTATACCACTCCAATCAATCCACAAATCAACCCACAATCATTACTACAACCAAAATCCATCCATACTTTACTACAACAGCCCCAACATCTCAAGATTTACAATTTATACTACCCTCAAACATGAAATAAAAGCTATACTTAAGTTCATTAACCAATAATCAAGATTTACAACTTCAAACTCATTACAAATCCAACCACACTCTAAGTATACAAGAATCATGCTTCTCATGAACCATACCAAACATAAAAACTCTAAATATTCAAAAGTAGGGATAGGGTATGAGATTATACCTTCCTTGGTGAGTAGAAGTAACTAAGGAGCTTGGAACCACCCTTGAAAATCCTTACAAAAGCTATATCTAAACAAAAACATAAGATCAAAATTTTCAAGATCTTGAAAACACTATTCACCCTCTTCTTCCATGAATTATTGGAAGAGATTGTGAAGGAAATGGAAGCTTAGATTCATAGGATAGCTATATCTATGCTTAAGGAACCTTGGATAATTACCTCACAAATTATCAAAGCTTGGATCTTGGAAATTGATTTTTTTCTTCTTGAAAAAGAGAAAGGGCCGAGAGCTTGCTTTCGTGAAATGAAAAGTCAAGTTTTGTGTTATGATTTGCTTGGCTTGGTTGATATTATTTTGTTTGTTAATTAACTTTTTACCATGGTAAAAAATGAATGGCTCACAATCAACCAACCAATCCCTCCATTTTTGATGCTTATGTCACCATGCATATGTCATCTTCTTACACTTGACATCATCACCCACTAACCTCTTTGATTGACCCCTAATTACTTGGCTAATGACCGCTTATATGTTATACGGTTCGCTTAACTTTCGTTCTCGTTTATCGTTTAAGGGATCATACGCGGAATCTCATTACTTAGGTTCCCTTAAACCTTTCTCAATATTTTATATTCCTTTTATGATCCTCTCTTATAATCCTTGAATTAAAATCCTTTTAATCATGTTACCTTATATTCAATTCTTTCGGTATCTGGTGGATTTCCGGGAAAAATCAAAGTGTTCGAATTTGGATTCTGACGATCTTCACATACACTTATTTACTTTATGGAATACTAATACGATCTTAGAATTTCCATAACAGTACTCTTATATAGTGTGGTCTGATAATTTTCCTTAATTAGCATCATCAGCAAAAGTTACTATTCATCAGGGTTTCATAATTCCAAAAATTGGGGTTATTACAGTCTCCCCTACTTAAAAGGATTCCATCCCGGAATCAGATAGAAAATGAATAGTGTTAGGTCCCAATTTGTTTGTAGAAGGGGGGGTTGAATGCAAACAATACCGTTTCGTCGAATAAAATGCGGAATAAAATTGTGAAACAAAATTCAAGTTAAATAAAACTTTTATTAAACTTGAAAGGTGTTACAACTACGGTATCGATTACAAGGGTTTAATCTCAAATCAATTATTACAAATTTAGAATAAATTCGACATGAACTTTTTCTATTTTTGTAATTAAAAGATCAAATGCTAAAAGCGATTTGAGATTAAGTTCTAGGGATTTTAATCCGCTAGATTGATATACAAGAACAAGATAAGTAATTCTAGTGGTTTGGATTTAACATTAACAAGCTAGAATATTTGATCTTGAATAAGCAGATGGAAGATGAAATATTTTGTCTTTGTTCTCTGCTTTTTCTTGTTCTGTGTTTTTGGCTGCTCTGTTTTTGCTGTCTCTTTTTGAGATGATGTCTTCTGCTTCTATTTATCAAAACAGTCGAAGTTGTTGAACTGCAGTGACAATCTTTTTAAGCTTGAATGACTTTCGGTGAGACAATCTTATTAGAGCTAGGAAGACAATTAAAATGAACTAGCAAGACTTTCGGTATGACTATTGATTGTCATACCGATTGTCATATTAGTTCAAATGAAATTGTTTTTCTGAATACTTAATTGATTTTATTCTAATTGAAAATTCTATCAATTCAATTAACTGAATTAGCAAGACATTCGGTATGACTATCAATTGTCATACCGATTGTCATGCTAGTTCAATCAGTTGTCTTTTTAGAATTATCACAGATTTTAATCAATTAATATTCTGAAAATCCTTAATATTAATTCTAAATTAATTAATCACTTTAATTCAATTAATCAATAAATTAATCCTTGCAGATAGAATTTATTTTCTTAATTAAATTATATGACTTAATTAAATTAATAGAGAATTAATACTATCTCTGAGCAGCATCCATTCTTCAGACAATCTTCGAGACTTATGAATCAATTCCGTCACTTCAATGCTGACACTCGATGTACTGTCTGGTTCATGAGTGACTAACTTTCGTGACGTTTCTTCATGTCTTGACTTTGTTGTTCTGATTGAATCCTTGTAATAAATGATACCTTGACGAGATCTCTGTCACTTGATTAATTCCACGATCTTGATTTATATCACTGAGGCATGATCAACTTCTTGAACTTCTTCCAGTGAATCTTCAAGACTGCAGATGAACAATGTTTCTTTATTCTTTGACAGATGTTACTTTGTGAGATCTCTCTGATGCTTGATCCACTATTTACTTATTACATTCTTATTTGAGTTGAGTTAAATACTCGAATAAACGAGTAGGCTATGACATATGCCTTTCAATCTCCCCCTATTTGCTTGTTAGACAATAACAACAAATACCTAGAGGATAACTCAACTAACAAATAAGAAAAAGATATGAACAGTAATGTAAAGTAAATAGCAGAATAGTTCTGGATTATATTTAACATTTTCCAGATTCCAAATGAAATTTACAAGTGAATACAAGATAGATGTTCCTCTAGCCTGAACATATAACTACATTAGACTATCTTGATTCATAACGCTCTAATCATATTACATTGAGTTTTGAGCTAATTGACTTTAGTTGTCTTCTCTTCTGACTTCACCTTCTTCTAAATCTTGAATCAATTCCTTGTCAAAAACACGATCCTTTTCTGAAGTGAAGCTTGCAGGTCTGACTGGTTGAACTCCAACTGTCTTCAACTTATTCTTGAGTTGATTGTACCTTTTAACATTCTTCTCACAATAAGCTTGAATCAAGTCAGCAGCTTGAGTCTTCAACATGGATGAATATCCAGCTGTTCTCAAATGATGTTCCATCCAGACCAGATGCTTAGCTGAGTAGTCTTTAAGAGATTGTACATCTAGCTGACAGATTTGAAGACAATCAGACTTAAAGAATCTCACTTGATGAGGATTGTTGACCACTTGAGGACTAGCCCTGCTGGCAAACTCTTTAAGTCTTTCCCGAAGAACTTCATTCAACTCTGAGCTTCTTTTCACTTTGTTTAAAAGAACCCAAATCTCTGACAACGAACGATTCTCGAATAGATGAAGTGACACCTTGAATGATCCTTCACTCTGACAATATACAAAAATGCTCATCTCATTTAGGGATCTATCAAAAGCAGCTGTGATCCTTGAGACTTCAGTCTTGATAGCATTCATGTACATGTCATTGTTAGGATTTGAGATTTCCAGCTTGTCCAGAAGATGTAAGAACTGCCTATCATTGTTAGTGCATAGCTGAGGCATATCGAGTACTCTCCTAGCTTCATCCCACTTTCCACCAATCTTCAGTCTAACATCTCTTCTCCTTTCTTGAGCTTTAATGTCATGAAGACGTTGCTTTTGAAGAGTTTCTGTTCTTTGTATGTCTTTTCTCCTATCAATGATCTGTGAGACCTTCTTGAGTTCAGCTTCTTTTCTTTGCATCTCTGACTTTTCTTTCTGAAATTCTTTCTCAAACCTAGGATCCACTGTGTCTTCTTCTTCCCAATCTTCAAAATCACTTTCTTCTTCAGCTTCAAATAACCCATCTTTATCTTCCTGAGCTGGTTCAGTGGGAATGTCAAAAATATCGAAGTCATCCTGTTCTCCACTGTAGTAGGCATCATCAGCCTTTCCTTTATCTCCAGCAGAAGTATCTTTTTCTTTCCCTTTGGAACTACTCCCTCCTTTCTTCTCCCCCTTAGTTGAGGGATCCTCTACAGACTTTCCTTTGAAACCTCCACCACTTCCAGAGCCTGATCCTCCACCAGACGGTCCTTCAAAATAAGCTCTTTGTTCTTCATTAGGGCAATGAGAATTCTTGATCATGTAATATAAGTGCTTCATGCCTTCATTCAGATGTTCCATGCCCGTCTCTATCTTTAGAAATCTTGAGTTGTCTAGTGAATGATTCATCTCAACAAGGTCTTCAAGAGAAGTCATTCTTGTATGTAGGGAGCAGAAGTTGGATATGTCATCAGCTGATAAGTTTGGAGTGTCCTGAATAGAATTGAGCTTTGGTATTACAGCAGTCTTTAAATCTGAGATGTCATTCCTTATGATTGCAAGCTGATTGTCGACAGAGGTGGAAGAAGAAGACCGTTCAACCACTTGTGCTTTGAATGCTTGAGCTTCAGCTTGACTTTTGGCAAGTTCTTCTTTCAGGGCAGCAATCTGAGCTAACAGGTTGACAGTATCAGTGTCTGTGTGTGCTCTCACCTGAAGTTCACTCGTATTTGGTTCACTCATCTCACGTGCATGTGTTTCTCTCAATATGATTGCTCGTGAGGAGTCTTCCAATTGCTGATCTTGTGTACCTGCATAAAAAATCACCCTAGCCTCTTCAAGAGAGGTCAGTGGTGGTGCAATGGGAATTCGCGAGTCCCGATCCTCAGTCAATGCTATCAAATCTTTTGGAATAGATGTCTGAATTGCTTCAGGGATAGATTGACCGAGTTGCCCTCCACTTTCTCCAGATAAATCTGCGAGTGGAGAATCCCATAAGGGAGCCAGAGGTGTTTGATCTGGGAGGGGAGAAAATGACTCTATTAAAGATGGCGGAGAGTCAGATTTTCCCTCTGAAGCATGTGAATGCTCTTCTGCCGTAACTATGGCAGGCACTGTAACCGACTCGACGTGCACTCCTCGCTGGGTGTCCTGAGTATTATCTGGGGAAGTGTATGGTTCCATTGTGAGTAATGGAATTGTGCTTGACTCAGTACAGGATGCCATGGCCCGATGGCGAATTTCAATAGATGCATCCTGTTGAGAGAATGCCTCTAGAAACTGTTCATTGGCCATTTCAAAGTCCATGTCCTGTTGGGAGGACAAGGATGGGCTTTCAGATGCCTCAGAATAGGTTTTTCTTTTCTTAGGAGGAGGCAGAGCTGAGGGTTCACTCAAATTTGACATTTTACTACTTCCTAATAATCTTCTGGGTAACATTTTTGACAGTGGGGGAGAGGGTGAGATAGAATGAGACTCTGTGTTTGGCTCTATGACCTGGGATTGAAGCTGTGGTTCTACAACTTCATGGTCAGCCCTATCAACCACTGAGGGTCTGTTAACAGAAGTAGGAAGAGAGTGAGAGACAGGAATTACTACCTGTAATGGAAGAGTCTGGGTGGCTTGTACCACTGGAGGTTGAGGTTGCTGTTCATGGCCGGGTAGATTAAAAATAGGTAATGGAATATAATTGGCCATGAAAGCAGATACAAGTACTGGTACTTGCATAAATTTGAAGGTTGTGTCTTGGCGAGTGTAAATCTTTTTGCTAACTGGTGGGGGTTCAGTTACAGCAGAGTTAGCAAAAAGTGATTTGTGTTCAGGGGTGAGTAGATGATCTGCTATGAGCATAAGAAAACGAGCATAGTAACATGATACCCTACGATTTGTAGAATGATCACGTAAAGCAGAAGTTAGACGTCTCAGGAGAATGGGAAAAAGTAGTTTGCCAAAATTGATCCTTTGATTGAAAACAACCGCCAGACCAATATACTGCAGGGTGGAAGTAATGTTATGAAAATTAGATTTTGTGCAGTTGGCAAACACTTTGGAAAGTGTATCGAAGAATATATCCCATTCAGACACCAAATTTGATTTAGAAAGTTTGGTTAAATTGATCACCCCCTGATAGTGAATGGCATAGAAAAAATTTGTGATATCATTTTCAGAGGGTAAATTACAGAAATTGTCTAGTGGAAAATTTAAAGCACGATTGACGACTGTTTCATCAACTACATACTGTGTGTTTGCGATGGTGAATGAAAAAGATTTTGAATCATCGGCCACAGTAGAAGTTGTGCAAATCAATCTAAGAAGATCGATGTTTAAAATCACATTTGATTTAATAGCAGAGCTAACAATCGAATGATCATTTAAAAATCTAATCCACGGCTTAAATTTTTCAACATCACATTTTTCCGGATTAAAATAACCAACTTGATTATGCGCGACAATTTGGAAATTGAGAGCCATTTTTTTAAAGAATAATAATAAGACACAAGCTTTTCAGAATTTTAAGAATAATTATTAAGAAAATTCGAATTAATTAAATTAATTTAATAATTCGAATTAAATTAATTATAATCGAAAAATTTAGACCGAAATGTATCTCGTTAAAATTCTTAACTCACTAACACAGACACAAATCTGAAATTGAAATTAAAAAGGAAAAATTCAGCAGCACTTCTTTATGTATATACTTGTATGTATATATCACAAAGTGATGATCAAGTGTGCTGAGTAAAAACTCGAGCAAGGAAATGAATCAGATTTTTTTTTTTTTTTTGATTTGGTTTGTCTTGTTCGAGGAGAGAGAAGAGAGTAAAAGAGGAGAGAAAACTGTTAGAATTTTTAAGAAATGAACTGCTAGGTTGAAAGTGATTCAAAACAATACAGCAATACCCTTATATAACAGCTGGTATGACAATCCGGGATTGTCATACCGATTGTCATACCAGGCAAAAGAAGAAAAATAAAACAAATAAAAAGAGTATTAAAAATATAACTGGTATGACAATCTGATAGTCATACCGATTGTCATACCAGTACAAAATAATCCTGATATTAATTTTATTACTGGCATGACAATCAATAGTCCTACCGATTGTCTTGCCAGTTATAAAATTAATCTGATATTTTAAAATAAGCAATCATTATATACTAAAATGATTTTCAGCAAGACAATTTCAATTGTCTTGCCGATAGTCTTTCTAGTATTAATATAAAATAACTATTAACATATTTATATTTACATGAATACTGAAATGATTTTCAGCAAGACAATTTTAATTGTCTTGCCGATAGTCTTTGCAGTATTAAAATAAAATGAATATGTACAGACATCTAATTAAGTACTGAACCTTCATTTCAAAAATAGTAAAACTGAAATAGTAAAACTTATAATTTTTACAGAAACAAAGATAATATATCAGAATTAATTATTTTTATTCCAAAAAAATAGATTTCTGTTGAATTTTAGCAAATAAAATTCATAGAAAAATATTTTTAGAGGAAATAAAATATTCTGAGATATTTTCAATTAACAAGTAGAGTAAATAACCATAGATAAGATAATATATATTACATAGAAATAAGCAAGAAATATGATAAAATGATAAAATAAATTTGCAAATGAATTTTTCATTTATGAAAAAATTTATTTGTAAATTCATTCAAGAACAGATTCCAGATATTAATAAAGTTAATCACTAAAACTATTTAACATGCCCAATTTACCAACTAATCTGGTAAATGTGGATTCGTCAAGTGGTTTAGTGAAAATATCTGCTATTTGTTCTTCTGTTGGAACAAAAAATAGTTCAACAGTACCATTCATGACGTGCTCTCTAATAAAATGATACCTGATGTCAATGTGCTTTGTCCTCGAGTGCTGCACAGGGTTGTTGGTGATGGCTATTGCACTTGTATTGTCACATAAAATAGGAATCTTGTTCAATACAGAGCCATAGTCTCGTAGTTGATTCCTAATCCACAAGATCTGAGCACAGCAGCTTCCAGCAGCAATATATTCAGCCTCGGCCGTTGAGTTGGAAACTGTTTGCTGTTTCTTGCTGTACCATGAGACTAGCCTGCTTCCTAGGAATTGACAACTTCCTGAGGTGCTTTTCCTATCAACAACACTTCCTGCGTAATCTGAATCTGTATATCCAACAAGGTTAAAACCAGATTCTTTAGGGTACCAAATACCTAGATTTGGTGTTCCCTTAAGATATCTTAAGATTCGTTTAACAGCAACGAGATGAATATCTCTAGGATCCGCTTGGAATCTTGCACATAGGCATGTAGCATACATAATATCTGGTCTACTTGCAGTAAGATAGAGTAACGAGCCAATCATACCTCTGTAGCTTGTGACATCTACCTTAATGGAGTTTTCACATGGTCCAAGCTTGACAGCTGTAGTTGATGGAGTTCTTGCTGATGCAGAATCCTCTAGATTGTACTTTTTGAGGAGTTCCTTGAGATACTTGGATTGACAAATAAATGTTCCATCTAACCTTTGATTTACTTGTAATCCAAGAAAGAACTTCAGCTCTCCCATCATGCTCATTTCAAACTTGCTGTGCATTAACTTAGCAAATCTCTTACAGAGATTATCATTAGTAGACCCAAATATTATATCATCCACATAGACTTGGACTAATATAGTATCATTCTTATGTTTCTTAGAAAAGAGAGTTTTGTCTATGACACCTCTAATAAAGCTATTTTCAATAAGAAATTCAGAGAGAGTGTCATACCATTTTCTTGGTGACTGTTTTAGCCCATAGATAGCCTTGAAAAGAAAGAAGACAAAATCCATATGATCTGGATCTTCAAAACCAGGAGGTTGCTCTACATATACCTCTTCATCCAGCTTTCCATTCAGAAAGGCGCTCTTGACATCCATTTGATAAACTTTAAAGTTTGAAAATGCTGCGAATGCCAGAAATATCCTTATGGCCTCAAGTCTAGCCACTGGAGCATAGGTTTCATCATAATCAATACCTTCAGCTTGAGAATACCCTTTAGCTACCAGTCTTGCCTTGTTTCTTGTAACCACACCATCTTCATCTAGTTTATTCCTGAATACCCACCTTGTACCAACAGCTTTCTTGTGTACAGGCCTAGGTACCAGTTTCCAGACTTGTTGACTTTCAAACTGATTGAGTTCATCTTGCATAGCAATCACCCAATCTGGATCAGTTAGTGCTTCTTCAATTTTCTTAGGTTCTATCTCAGAAAGAAATCCTGAGAACAGACACTCATTTTGAGTAGCACGTCTAGTTCTGACTCCAACATCTGGATCACCAATAATCAACTCAAAAGGGTGAGCTTTATTCCAGACTGTCTGTCTTGGAAGATTTGATCTTGATGATTCGCCTTGAAATTCATTGTGATGTTGTGTCCTACTAGATGATCCTTCAGCATCTCCCCCTGAGTTGTTGCCATGTTGACTTGAAGATTCTCCGTCAGTAGCAGTGGTATCTCCATTGTTTCCAGAGTTTCCATCACTATTACCTTGAGTAATATCAGGATTAACAAGTTCTTCAACAGCAACAACCTCAGGTTCTTGACCATGTTCTGACTCTGAATCTGATATATCATCAAACTTCAGTTTCTCAGAAGGATCTTCAGTTTGGATACTAGGGAGTTTAGTGTCATCAAAAGTAACATTGACACTTTCAGTTACTTTGTGTTGATCAATGATATACACTCTATATGATCTTCTTCCATATCCAACAAAAATACCCTCATATGCCTTTGCCTCGAACTTACCACGACGATCATCTCCATCCTTGAGCACGAAGCATCTGGCACCAAATACATGAAAGTATTTGATAGAAGGTTTCTGTTCATTCAAAATCTCATAAGGAGTTTTCATGAAGTCTTTGTTGATTAGAGTTCGATTCTGAGTATAACATGCAGTATTGACAGCTTCAGCCCAAAAGTACATTGGAAGACCTGATTCATTTAACATCGTTCTTGAAGCTTCAATCAATGTACGATTCTTCCTTTCTACCACTCCATTTTGCTGAGGGGTTCTAGGAGCTGAAAATTGTCTGGTAATCCCTTTGTCTGTACAGAATCCATTTAGAAGTGCATTCTTGAATTCTGTTCCATTATCTGACCTTATTGCTCTAACAGGGACGTTAGAATCTAACTCAATCATCTTGATATGATCAATCACAACTTGTGGTGTTTCATCCTTAGAGTGAAGAAACAAAACCCACGTATACTTGGAATAGTCATCAACTATCACAAGACAGTAACACTTCTTTGACATAGAAAGGATATTAACTGGTCCAAATAAATCCATGTGCAATAATTGCAGAACACCAGTTATGGAAGATGTGTCAGTGCCTTTGTGACTTGCTTTCTTTGACTTTCCTTTCTGGCAAGCCTCACATAGTCCTTCTGGAGAGAATTCCAGCTGAGGCAGACCTCTTACCAGTTCTCTTTTGACAAGAGAATTCATTGTCTTGAAATTGAGATGGGAAAGTCTCTTGTGCCATAGCCAACTCTCATTTGATGATGCTTTTGCATAGAAACAATTGACTTCAAGATTGCTTCCAGAGTTCATGTCAGCTACAAACAGATTTCCTTTCCGTATTCCCATTAAAGAGGGTTTTTCACTTTTCTTGTGCAGAATCTGACACTTCAGCTTGTCGAATAGAACATTGTAGCCGTTGTCACAGAACTGACTAATGCTAAGCAGATTGTGTTCAAGTCCTTGCACCAGATATACATTTTCAATGATAACATTTCCAGCTTGCAAACAGCCATATCCCTCCGTTAAACCTTTGCTGTTATCTCCAAAGGTAACCACTGGGCCAGCTTTCTCAACCACATTTGATAGCAGGGCTCTATCTCCGGTCATATGTCTTGACGATCCACTGTCAAGAATCCACACTACCGGTTGTACCTGTTTAATGCCCTGCAATACAAATGGATTAGAATTTCTTCGGAACCCAAGCTTGGCTGGGTCCGGCATACTTGTAAAATTGGCCTTTATCAGGCAAAACAACATTCTTAATTTCACTATTCTCAACATTCTCAATGACTGAACATTTGACCTTTAAAACAGCCTTATCAGATTTATGTTTAGGCTTAGGCACACATGTCTCCTTTCTAACTTTAGGAGGACTAGCAGTCTTAGACCTATCATGCTTTCTATTATTCACATGCTGACGAGGAGTAGTCTTATCATTAGAAGCATGCTTACCATTAAAATAAGCAAACAACAGATTAAAAGCACAAGACATACAATCAGGAACACCACATGCTTTATGAGAAGGATTAACAATAGGCAACTTATGCATGGTAGACATGGCATTTGTGCTATCCAACTCATGTGTGTCTGAGTTAGTCTCAGTTGCTTTCACAACCTTGACTGGAACTTTTGACACACTTGACTTGGAGACAGTTTTCCCATTAGCATTATCTTCAGCACGAATTTCTTCTTGAATAATAAAAGAGGTCTCATCAAATGGTTCAGCAATTGATTCCTTATAGAGGGGTTCAACAACACCCTTAAGCACATGTGGTACTTCCCTGCCTTTAGCACATACATGAGGAGGGGAGTTTATGCCTAATTTTCCAATAGCAGCATTGTAATCATAACCTATTCCATGTGTTTGATTAACAGCTTGCTTATTGTAAAACTCTTTGGACTTCGAACAAGAATTAAAGTAAGCTTTAACCTTAGCCTCAAGACCGGTGATCTTGTCTTTGAGAATAGTTTCGAGTTGTCTATAACAGTCAACTCTATTCTCTAGAAAAGATACTTGGTCTTTAAGTTTATCTTGATTAATGTGCACAAGTCTTAATTCATTGACCTCTTTCTCAAGGTCTTTGATTTGTTGATTTAACAATTCATTATCACGACGAGCACAATCTAAGTTACCTCTTAGATGATAAACCATTTCAGCATCAGAAAGTTTTACCTCTTTTCTTGACGATGAGGTGCTTGCATCACTAGCCATGAGAGCAAGATTCCCAACTTCTTCGTCTTCACTGTCAGTATCATCCCAACTTCTTCCCTTTGCCAGGTACGCCCTTTCAGATTTACTCTTCTGATTAGAATCATAAGAGTTCTTCCTTGCTTGTTTTGGCTTCCTGCATTCTGTGGCAAAGTGTCCCAACTCATTACAGTTGAAGCATCGAATGGTGCTTCGATCAACCATCCCTGTTTTATACCCACCACTGCTGGTGTTAGAGGATGAAGATCCACCTTTCTGGAATCTGTTGTAGTTGGACTTGTACTTGAACTTGGGATTCCTTTTGAATCTGACATTTGAGAATCTCTTGACAATCAGGGCCATTGACTCATCCTCCAATTGCTCCAGTTCTTCCAAGGAATAAAAATCATCTCCTGATTGATTTGTAGTAGGAGAATCAAATTCTGCTACTATCACATTATCTTCAACCTTGGAGGACTGTACCATTCTATCTGACTGTTGAGATTGTTGTTGATATAGTGGTTGTTGTTGTTGTTGTTCATCAGCTACCAGAGCAGTAGACGTGCTGACCACTCTTCCTTTCCCGTAAACCTCCTTCTGCTGAATCTGCTCCAACTCATAAGTCTTTAACACACCATAGAGCCTTTCCAAAGAAATCTCACTCAGATCTCTTGCTTCTCTTATGGCAGTGATTCTATGTTCGAGATGAGTTGGCAGTGTCAAAAGGAACTTTTTGTTGACCTCCCTGATGGAATAGTATTTACCATTAATATTCAGGTTATTGATCAATGCATTGTACCTCTCAAACACTTCAGTGATTCCTTCTCCTGGATTAGATTTAAAGTATTCATACTCAGAGGTTAGGATTTCTAGTTTGTTCTCCCTAACTTCCTCTGTGCCTTCATTAATAATCTCAATAGTTTCCCAGATATGTTTAGAATCTTTACAATTCATCACATGTCTGTTCATTAGGGGATTAAGGGAATCTACTAAGATTAATTGAAGGCTAGCATCCAGGGAAGCTTCTTCTATTTCAGCAGGAGAGAAGTCCTCAGGATCCTTCACATAAGTTCTCGCTTTGGTGATCACCACATCATTCTCTATTACCTCTGGTTCAATAACCATAGGTATTTTTGGACCCTTCTTCAACACTTGCAAATATTTGGGATTAGCAACCTGTAAAAACAGTAGCATCTTCTTCTTCCACATCACATAATTTTCTTTATCGAAAAGTGGAATTTTAACGGTTCCAACTTTTTGTGTAGTCATTATGAATTTTTGAGTGAATAAAAATTCAAGAAGTGAAAGAAACACAAAAGTCTAGGATCTAGATGTGTACGTTAATCAGAAGGCTCTGATACCAATTGTTAGGTCCCAATTTGTTTGTAGAAGGGGGGGTTGAATGCAAACAATACCGTTTCGTCGAATAAAATGCGGAATAAAATTGTGAAACAAAATTCAAGTTAAATAAAACTTTTATTAAACTTGAAAGGTGTTACAACTACGGTATCGATTACAAGGGTTTAATCTCAAATCAATTATTACAAATTTAGAATAAATTCGACATGAACTTTTTCTATTTTTGTAATTAAAAGATCAAATGCTAAAAGCGATTTGAGATTAAGTTCTAGGGATTTTAATCCGCTAGATTGATATACAAGAACAAGATAAGTAATTCTAGTGGTTTGGATTTAACATTAACAAGCTAGAATATTTGATCTTGAATAAGCAGATGGAAGATGAAATATTTTGTCTTTGTTCTCTGCTTTTTCTTGTTCTGTGTTTTTGGCTGCTCTGTTTTTGCTGTCTCTTTTTGAGATGATGTCTTCTGCTTCTATTTATCAAAACAGTCGAAGTTGTTGAACTGCAGTGACAATCTTTTTAAGCTTGAATGACTTTCGGTGAGACAATCTTATTAGAGCTAGGAAGACAATTAAAATGAACTAGCAAGACTTTCGGTATGACTATTGATTGTCATACCGATTGTCATATTAGTTCAAATGAAATTGTTTTTCTGAATACTTAATTGATTTTATTCTAATTGAAAATTCTATCAATTCAATTAACTGAATTAGCAAGACATTCGGTATGACTATCAATTGTCATACCGATTGTCATGCTAGTTCAATCAGTTGTCTTTTTAGAATTATCACAGATTTTAATCAATTAATATTCTGAAAATCCTTAATATTAATTCTAAATTAATTAATCACTTTAATTCAATTAATCAATAAATTAATCCTTGCAGATAGAATTTATTTTCTTAATTAAATTATATGACTTAATTAAATTAATAGAGAATTAATACTATCTCTGAGCAGCATCCATTCTTCAGACAATCTTCGAGACTTATGAATCAATTCCGTCACTTCAATGCTGACACTCGATGTACTGTCTGGTTCATGAGTGACTAACTTTCGTGACGTTTCTTCATGTCTTGACTTTGTTGTTCTGATTGAATCCTTGTAATAAATGATACCTTGACGAGATCTCTGTCACTTGATTAATTCCACGATCTTGATTTATATCACTGAGGCATGATCAACTTCTTGAACTTCTTCCAGTGAATCTTCAAGACTGCAGATGAACAATGTTTCTTTATTCTTTGACAGATGTTACTTTGTGAGATCTCTCTGATGCTTGATCCACTATTTACTTATTACATTCTTATTTGAGTTGAGTTAAATACTCGAATAAACGAGTAGGCTATGACATATGCCTTTCAAATAGGGATACTCTCTTAGCATTGCACTTTCTAATTATCCAGTAAATTTTCCCACATTGTGGTTCTACCACCAAACTTTGACTAGTTTGGTAACCCTTCTCCTAAGCACTTGTTCCTTTTTGATCTATAACCTTTCCTGGTTGCATGTTTATGCGCTCATATGCCCCTATTTGTCTAGCATCCGGATTACACTTCCATAACATTGATACGTGGAACACGTTATGAACTTGCTACATATTCGGGAGGTAGGGCTAGCTCATATGCTAACTTCCCAATACGTCTTAATATATCCAAGGGTCCAACAATTTGTGGGCTAGCTTTCCTTTCTTTCCGAACCTCATCAATCCTTTCCAAGGGAATACCTATAACAGCACTAGGTCCCCTACTTCCTATTCTTTGTCCTTTCGTGTCAATTCAACATACTTCTTATGTCCATCTTGGGCTACTACCAGCCGTCCTCTGATTAGATCTATTATATCCCTGGTCCCTTGGACTACTGCGGGTCCGAGCATCTTGCGCTCTACAACTTCATCCTAACATAAGGGAGATCGACATTGTCTTCCCTCAAGGATCTCATAAGGCGACATCTCGATAATGACATATGATCTATTATCGTAAGAAAACTCAATCCGTGTTAAGTGATCATTCCAAATTCTTTCAAGTTTATTGCACAGACTCTCATCATAGCTTCTAGCATTATAGCTTTTGCTTCACAATACTCCTTCTTTTCTTGTTCGTAAGCGTTACTATCTTCCGTACAAAATATTATTCTAGATATACCTTTACTCGCTAGAGTTTTATAACCTTTTAATAAATGCGCCAACCTTAGTATCACGAATGCGTTTCCATTCTGAATACCACCATACTTGGTACCACTTCATCTCTAGCTGCCTCCATCTTCGAAAGCTTGGTCCTTCGTGTAGAAGTAAAAGAATTTATTGAGAGATCATTATGATCATGAACACTTGTTCTATTGCATAGTTAGTACAGAAGGTGGCCAGCCTTTAGTACTTGACAAGCAATTAAACAACATGTGGTATCCTACTAGGCTTCTATCACACAGATAGATAGTCCTTCGGCAATACCTCCCCTTCTGGAAGGGTTGTTCTTTTCAGCTTATACAAAATGAAAAGGAGAGAAAAGAACGAATTGAAGAGAATTGTATATGAAAAAAATACTGCCACAAATATCTGGCTTGGAATCTACCTCTGAACTATAGAGGTTTGTCATAGGAGAACAAAACATATGTGTATATATATCAACATCAAGTATTATAACATCGCAATTCATGTTCCTGAATATTTACTATTCCGTCCATCGTCCTATGGACCCATGCTCTCGCTCGAGCTCATAAACAATCACCGTTGAAACTTCCTCGACAGCGAAAATTGAATCTGGGATTTCATTTTAGACATCATCGTTACTTGAATTCTATGATTGCACTGCAACCTTCCTCATATAGTAATACGGCTCTCTATTCATAAGAAGGAATAAATATTCAATAGGTAGATAATCGACTTAATTAGTCTATCAATGATAACTTATACATCACCACGACCCGATTAGTGGTACTCAATCTCAACATCCATTCTAATACAACTCTTACGGTTATAATCGACTCATTACTCACAGAATCATTGCTGCATTACTATCGTCCATCGTTGACCTACTGTAGTCATTCGTTTTCTTCGGAATCTTAATATCTAATCATACGGAGTCCATATCTGCCGTATCAAAATCTTTTAAGGAGTTAACATAATCACCATTCATGATTCATGAAGAACACTCAAGATCCTGACGTACATTCATGACATGAAGCATATAAAATTGCAGAAGAGTTTCAATCAAAGCAACGATATCAGGTTAATACCATTCTTAATCATATTTCTTTATTAGGAGACATACAGCTCAAAGGTTCATTTAGACCTTTCGTAACATGGTCTTGGCTTATCTCAAGATATGACCTTATAAGATAGATAGCCCGCTCACGGCGATTACATAAATTAAATCTTTACCAAACTACTATCACGGTTGAGTATCGCCCAATCATCAGAAGGAATGTCAATCTTTCAAACCATAATACAATCTTCACGGCTTTAACCATCATCACTGTATTCCTCTGGCACGAGCGCCTATAATTGTCCTCTTACACTTAAAGTGTCGGCCACCTCTTTGGCCTTTCTTGATAGTAAAATTTCCTTATAATCAATGTCATTTTAACCACCTCCAACTAAATTTTCTACCTCATTTCAAATCACTGCTTATGTGAAAATGCTTTTCTTAAGTCCTTGTGATAAAATAAAATAAAAAAAAACCATTTTTTTCCATAAGTCACTGCCTTAGTCTTTAAATGTAAACATTATCATGGCTGACTCTCGATCATACTTAGGACGTCTTTTATCTTGGGCCCTTCTTGCTTTAACAATTCTGACCTTCATTGGTTCAATCTATACTTCTGATGGTTTAACACGTGTCCATCTGGCATTATTATAATTACGCCATATTTCCTTCATCAAAATTTCTATTCTTGAGAACTTTGAATATTACCTTTCTCCTTGTAAAACCTCTAAGGTTATCTTTAAATCCTTTATCAGGTACACCGTAGGCACATGGCATATCAAGATACCATTTACTAATACCAGAATCACTGTCTATATACTTCTGAAAAATTTCTCCACTAATCCTTAAAGGTTGTTGTTACCTTAATCCTTTTCAATTCATACTGTCAAAACTCATACTATCCCTATTAAGGGTGAAATTCCAACCTTTATGCATTCCCCTATGATTCATTTTAAGTTACAGATGTTCTATCCTTAATTCCACCTTTAAAAAGGTACATGCATCCTTCCATGGATAAATCAAGTCATATATCCCTGATAAGGGTGTCTTATTCAATCATTCCCACCTTGATAGTATATGCCTAATTTCACAATAACATCTGTATTGAAAATGAGGTCAATCAATATGGCCTTCAAAAGATAACAACGATTCCGCTTTTCTTGCCTAATTTGGTAACGATAACAAGGATGTTCTGGAAGATATTGGTCGTGTTCAACGTGAACTTCTTCTTAATAATTCTTCATTTACTTTTGTTGTTTATCTCAACAGTCATCTCAATGTTGGGATATCTTTCATACCTGGCGTCTCCCTTTCTGGGTATCATGCCACCGGTCTTACACTCCACATTCTTGAAGGTCACTTCCTTCATCCAATTTTCCTAATTTCTTAACTACTTGTCTCCTCAGTCTATCCGCGTCTCATTATTTATCCTTCGAACTATCTCAAGGTTTCCTCGAATCCTTCCAACTTACAGGGGATAAAATATATGTATCTCTTATGCCTTCAACCATCAGCTTTAACTCATAGTGAATCACCCTCATCCTGACGATTACGTACTTTTCTATTTCTATTGCTACGAGTCTTTAGGGTTTCCTCATACCCAACTCCCTTATCATTCCTCAAATTGTATTACCTTTTTATTTCTTTCCATTTCAATCTTTTATTTTCATTTCTATTACAACCATTTCATAAACCAACACAACATAAGCGTTGATTTCAAACATTCCATCATTCTGGATTCGTGTCCTTCAGACGAACCTTGACGACTTTCATAACTTAAATTTATGATTCATCATACTTGTCCGTCTTTAGCCTGGTTTTAAAACTTCTACACTATTTCTCTATCTTCCTTAGCCTTCCACCAACGTGTGGCCTCTCTCTTAGGAAGTTAAGTGGCAAAAATAGTCTTTTGCACTTCTTCAATCATTTAGAATCTCAAATGATTCCTCTATTCCCTTTAGCCAGGCTCTTGCGTCATTGGGTCAACTTGTTCCTTGGAACTCGGAGAGCTTTAGCGACTTAAAGGTCCTGAAAGAGTTTCACACCACATTGCTTCCTCAGGGTGGTGTTTGGGGGTAAAAGTATTAATTTTGTTTATGTAGGTCCATGAATTGCCTCATAGGAGTACCGTCTTGGTGCTCCCATCCTTGCTCGAGTTCTGTTTTCTCAGTCCAAATATTTCTCCCTACTTCCCATAATCGGGGTCATCTTATATTTTAAAATCCTCATTTTCTACTTCATTATGTTTTGGGTTCCTTATATCTTAATTGCGACCTCCCTGATTATCACATCCGGGGTTTGCCCCAAATCTTATTCTTCGTGGGGGCATAATGCTTGGAAAATTTTGGGAATCTCTTTATATTTGACTTACTTACTTTGCTTAATTCTTTCCCTCGTTCAGTCCTTACATGATCGTAACTTATGAATTCTCAAGTTCTATAACTTCATGACACTCTTAAGTGCTAATAGTGTAATTAACAATATGAACTTATCACAAACAACTGATCTGAACTGAAAGGAACGAATATATACATAACTATTTGTTCGAGGGTACAACAACTGAACACATGAAAGAGAATTACATCATTTGGCCTGATCGCTTCTATCCCAAAAGTACTACCACGGATAATCATCTAGTCATTAAAAACTAATCATTCATAACTTAGGCTAATCCTCCAAAAGTGGTGCTGCATGAAATCCTTGTCTGATCGCCCTGACTCTGCACACTATTGTGGATCAAGAAATGCGGGCACGCACAACATCCTTAACATGCTCCATTAAGGCGGTGATGAGGCCTAAGATAGTCGCAAGTAGAGCTGGATCAATTTGGCCCTCAAGATGGCCTCTAGCTGTAATTTGGGTGGTAGCCTCAATCCTGTCCATGCTATAAGCTAATCCTGCCGGAAGTACCCCGCCTTCAATCCTTGGTGCAGTAAGTCGATCCAACAGATCATTCCTAACATTACGGGCCTCAGACAGGCCACCCAAAGTCATATGATAATCGGCGATAAGAGAAGCCTGAGTGGTAGCATCTAGCAGTCCATGGGGTGCAGGTGGTACAGACCCAGGAGATCCAAATGGATAACCAAGCACGGTATCAGGTGACAATGGTGAAGGAGATAAAGGTGGCATTTCCTTAGTAGGAGCTGGGCTCTGTACAGGGGAGGAAACAGGAATTGGTGGAACCTCATAGATGTCTACAGGAACCTCTGGAAGAGGGTCTGATACTGGTATAATTGGTGCCATGAAAGGCCCCACTCCTTCTGCCCTCATTATCCTCTGTGCCCTTGGTAACTCTTCATCCTCTAGTGCCACCCCCGCGGTCATTCTAGCTCTGGTAGTCGCCCTGACTACGGTCATCAACTGCAGTACTACGTTAGGTAGTCCGACTATGAACTTGGCAAGAGTTCTTATTATCTTAGTGAACTTCTTATCTTAACGTCGTATCATCTCTGAGGTTTATAATGCTTAGCTCTGATACCATTTCTGTAACACCCCCAAATTCGGGGTCGGGGATCCGGGTTGTCACGAGTTCCATTTCCCTTAATAACACTTAATCTTAATAAAGAATCAACTACTACGTACTGTGACCCCACAATATACACACACACCACAGGTTATAGTCTCAGAGATGAATGCCAAAAACAACACAAGTCAGTTCATTCCATAATTATAAGTCGTTATACCTCGAAAGGGTTTCTGAATAAATTTACATTTCCTTGCCATTATTACAATTCATATATATACATAAGTCTGGAATACCAAAAGTTGAAAGCCTAGCCTATTGGTAATTCCTACCTCAGCTACTGCGGCATCAACGCCTCCAGAAAACTGTGGAAGTTTCCTAACCGCTTGTGAATTGGGAGCTTGGTCATATTCATCTTTTCTATCTGTTGTTGTGTGATGAAAAAAGAAATCAAGGGTGAGCAACAAGCCCACCGAAATAATATGTATAATAATTAACAATATATGAGCATTCTCATAGTACTCATGAAAGTCTTGGTCAAAAAGAAATGAACCAAGTTTGATATCTTAACACGACCAAGTCACAAAATAATCAGTATATATGTATATATACTTTTCAAAATCTTGGAAATCCTCTTCCATGCATAATATGCATAGGATTCTAGTTTATAACTGTATAAAAATATCGTTGCAAGGTGATCTCATATATCTAACCTTGTCTCAACGTTTTTGTGAAAATCTTTGTCATGCATAAGATAATCATTAACCAGATATAAGTTGAAAAGATGAAGTTACAAGATACTCCAATATACTTATATCTTTTCCGAATACTACTTGAACTACCACCGTTCAAGGTATCATCAGTTTCAAAAGTTCATCACATAGATGAGACTACAAGAAAAGACTTGAATAGATTCAATCTTTGAAATATCATTATAAATAATGAAGTTACGAGATACTTCATTAAGTCCCGATATACACCTATATATATACATTTCATACACTCCTTGAAAACCTCTGTTATGAAAATTATAAATAGAGTTGCAATATCCAATGAATCTGGAAAGGAGAAAACTTTGGCATAAACCTGATATCTTGCTGATCAGGCAAAGATACCAATAAGTAACCTTTTCTACTAGTAGATGGATCAGTCCCCCATCGGTCATCACCCTGGCCGCGTTAGGACCTTGTGCTGGACCGCCACCCGGCCTCTTACGTGCTGATGGATTGCCACCCAGCCACTTACACTTTGATAGACCGTACCCCGACCTGTCGCTTATGCCGACTCAATTAGATGGACTTACTTCCCGAACGTTGGGTAAGTAATCAATTCATTTATCAAAACAGCAACCTCGTTGCAAATATAAAATACACCACAGAGCCGGATCCCTCAGGTTTTGAGCGAGTATTTAAATCCCCTTCGAAAGGAAGATCTTAAATCTAAAAATGAGTTTTGGGATCCGCTCTAACTTTTAAAAATCATTTTGAAGACTCGGAAACATTTTAAAGAATGTTTAGAGTAACGCTTATTTAATAATATAAATCAGTCCCGATATGTTGGAGAAAATATCTGCATATTATTACTTCAATAATATTCCCATAAAGGGTAATCTCTATAAAAATAATTGAAGTAGAAGTTTTAAAACTCATACTTGAAATGAATAATAAATAACAAAAGATATACTTATTCGAAAGTACGATCTTTATTTGAATAATCGAAAATGAGTTTGATTATCGAAACATTATTCTTTAATAAAATAAAGAATATTATTTAATAAATAAGTGGAGTAATAAGTCCTCGAATGAATAATCAGAATAATATTCATTAAATAAAATAAACAGAGTCATAAGTCCTCGAATGAATATTCAAAATAATATTCATTAATTAAAATAAAGTTATCGAATAAACCTTATTCGATTAATAGTTTTGAAAACTATATCTATATATATATATAAATATATATATATAATATACTCGGAAACATCGACTCCCGGTTTTAGGAAATGTTCGCCTTTGGGTCCCCTATACTAAGAGTATACGCAAGTACTGCTTATCTCTAGCATAGGTTTTATACAGTTTATAAGCATTGAATCAACAATTAGATATCAAGATTATGAAATAGGCATGCATATAAACCATATCAGCATGCTCCAATATATCACAAGATTTGCTAATAACAATCATGCATCTATCACAAGATAATACATATACATATATACATCACAACAACAGTTATACGGGTAGAAAACTTGCCTGAGCGACTGAGGGTGGTAAAAGGTTTGGGACGAGTCTGGTAACCTATAAACAACATATAAGTTGGAATTAAACAAAGTTGCTTAAGAAACTATACTTTAACCAATTAGACCCTAGCGTTCGCTTTTGCGCTTAACGATTCACTTAAGTCGCTCGAGTACTCTCGGCTCCACCATTTTTAATAAATTAACCATTAAGAATTTTAAGGCGATTCTTTCGCGAGTACCCTATCAACTGCCTAATCCAATTTACATAATTGTTTCATACTCCCATTAGTCATTTTAGGGCCTTAACCAAGGTTTCAAAGTAAGGCGAGGTGTAATGATTCATTCGCGAAACGGCGTTACTTAAAACGGTCGTTTCTCCTAAACCGTACATCGGATTCAAGCGAACCACATATCAAAAAGAAGCTCGTAACATGAACTATCTAATCATGGCAATGGTCAAAACCTAACAGTGAGTTCACGGGTCCTGAAGTTAAGAAACAAAAACAGTCTAAGGTAAATCGGGCATTACGACGGCTATGTTTACACGATTTCCAAATTTATACCACTCCAATCAATCCACAAATCAACCCACAATCATTACTACAACCAAAATCCATCCAGACTTTACTACAACAGCCCCAACATCTCAAGATTTCTAATTTATACTACCCTCAAACATGAACTAAAAGCTATACTTAAGGTCATTAACCAATAATCAAGATTTACAACTTCAAACTCATTACAAATCCAACCACACTCTAAGTATACAAGAATCATGCTTCTCATGAACCATACCAAACATAAAAACTCTAAATATTCAAAAGTAGGGCTAGGGTATGAGATTATACCTTCCTTGGTAAGTAGAAGTAACTAAGGAGCTTGGAACCACCCTTGAAAATCCTTACAAAAGCTATATCTAAACAAAAACATAAGATCAAAATTTTCAAGATCTTGAAAACACTATTCATCCTCTTCTTCCATGAATTATTGGAAGAGATTGTGAAGGAAATGGAATCTTAGATTCATAGGATAGCTATATATATGCTTAAGGAACCTTGGATAATTACCTCACAAATTATCAAAGCTTGGATCTTGGAAATTGATTTTTTTCTTCTTGAAAAAGAGAAAGGGCCGAGAGCTTGCTTTATTGAGATGAAAAGTCAAGTTTTGTGTTATGATTTGTGTAACACCCCCAAATCCGGGGTCGGGGATCCGGGTTGTCACGAGTTCCATTTCCCTTAATAACACCCAATCTTAATAAACAATCAACTACTCTATACTGTGACCCCACAATATACACACACACATCACAATTTATAGTCTCAGAGATGAATACCAAAAATAACATAAGTCATGTTATTCCACAATTATAAGTCATTACACCTCAAAAGGGTTTCTGAATAAATTTACATTTCTTTGCAATTATTACAATTCATATTATACATAAGTCTGGTTTATCAATAGTTGAAAACCTAGCCTATTGGTAACTCCTACCTCAGCTACGGCGGCATCAACGCTTCCAGAAAACTGCGGAACATTTTTTAACCAGCTTGCGAATTGGAAGCTTGGTCCTGTTCATCTTTTCTATCTGTTGTTGTGTGATGAAAGAAGAAAGCAAGGGTGAGCAGCAAGCCCACTAAAATAATATGTATAATGATTTACAATATGCGAGCCTTCTCATAGTACTCATGAAAGTCTTGGTCAAAAGAAATGAACCAAGTTTGATATCTTAATGTGATGAAGTCGCAAAATATTCAGTATATATACATATATACTTTTCAAAATCTTGGAAGTCCTCTTCCATGTATAATATACACAAAGTTCCAGTTTATAACTGTATAAAAATATCATTGCAAGGTGATCTCATATATCTAACCTTGTCTCAACGTTTTTCTGAAAGTCTTTGATATGCATAAGATAATCATTTACTAGATATAAGTTTAAAAGATGAAGTTACAAGATACTCCAAAATACTTATATCTTTTCCGAATACTACTTGAACCACCACCGTTCAAGTTATAATTAGTTTCAAAAGTTCATCACACTGATGAGACTACAAGATAAGACTTGAATAGATTCAATCTTTGAAATATTTTGAAGGAAATGAAGTTATGATATACTTCATTAAGTCCCGATATATATATACACCTATATATATACATACGTTTCCTGAAAACCTCTGTCATGTAAAGTATGAACAGAATTGCAATATCCAATAAATTTGGAAAGGAAAGAATTTTGGCATAAACCTGATATCTTGCTGATCAGGCAAAGATACCAATAAGTAACCTTTTCTACTAGTAGATGGACGAATTCCCCACTGGTCATCACCCTGGTCGCAATAGGACCTTATGCTGGACTGCCACTCAGCCACTTACGCATTTGATGGACTCCCACTGAGCCACTTACACTATCATGGACGCCCACTGAGCCCATGTTGCTTATGCCGACTCGATAGATGGACTTACTTCCCGAACGTTGGGTAAGTAATCAATTCATTTACCAAAACAGCAACCTCGTTGCGAATATAAAATACACCACAGAGCCCGATCCCTCAGGTTTTGAGCGAGTATTTAAATCCCCTTTAAAAGGAAGATCTTAAATATAAAAATGAGTTTTGGGATCCGCTCTAACTTTTAAAAATCATTTTGAAGACTCGAAAACACTTTAAAGAGTGTTTGGAGTAATGCTGATTTAATGAAGTAAATCAGTCCCAATATATTTAGAAAATATCTGAATATTATTATATAAATAATATTCCCATAAAGAATAATCTTTATACAAATAATTGAAGTAGAAGTTGTAAGACTTATACTTGAAATGAGTATTAAATAACCAAAGATATACTTATACGAAAGTACTATCTTTATTTGAATAATCAAAAATAAGTTTGATTATCGACACCTTATTCTTTAATAAAATAAAGAATATAACTCAGAAATAATCGGAGTCATAGATCGTCAAATGAATATTCAAATAATATTCATTAAATAATATAAACTGAGTCATAAGCCCTCGAATGAATATTCAAATAATATTCAATTAATAAAATAAACTGAGTCATAAGCCCTCGAATGAATATTCAAATAATATTCAATTAATAAAATAAACTGAGTCATAAGCCCTCGAATGAATATTCAAATAATATTCAATTAATAAAATAAACTGAGTCATAATTCCTCGAATGAATATTCAAATAATATTCAATTAATAAAATAAACTGAGTCATAATTCCTCGAATGAATATTCAAATAATATTCATTATTTAAAATAAAGTTATCGAATAAATCTTATTCGATTAATAGTTTTAAAAACTATATCAATATATATATATAATATACTCGGGAACATCGACTCCCGGTTTTAGAAAATGTTCACCTTTGGGTCCCCTATACTAAGGGTATACGCAACTACTGCTTATCTCTAGCATAAGTATTATGCAACTTATAAGCAATTGAATCAACAGATATATATCAAGATTACGAAACAGACATGCATATATACCATATCAGCATGCTCCAATATATCACAAAATTTGCTAATAACAATCATGCACTTATCACAAGATAATGCATATACATATATTTACATCACAACAACAGTATAACGGGTAGAAAACTTGCCTGAGTGCTCCCGGATAGACTTAAGCTTAGAGTGGGTCCGATAATCTATGAACAACAACATAAGTCGGAATTAAACCCCGGTCGCTTAAGAAACTAGACTTTAACCATTTAGAGTCCTAACGTTCGCTTTCGCGCTTAACGATTCACTTAAGTCGCTCGACTACTCTCGGCTCCACCATTTTTAATAAATTAACCATTAAGGGTTTTAAGGCGATTCTTTCGCGAGTGTCTTACCAACTGCCTAACACACTTAACATAATTGTTTCATACTTCAATTAGTCCTTTAAGGTCTTTAACCTATGTTTTGAAGTAAGACGAGGGGTAATGATTCGTATGCGAAACGTCGTTACTTAAAACGGCCGTTTCTCCTAAACCGTACATCAGAATCAAACGAACCACATATCAAAACGAAGCTCGTAACATGAACTATCTAAACATGGCAATGGTCAAAACCTAGCAGGGAGTTCTCGGGTCCTAATGTTATGAACAAAAGCAGTCTAAAGTAAATCGGACATTATGACGGCTATGTTTACGCGATTTCGAAATTTTATACCATTCCAATTCAACCAGCAATCAATCCCAATTCATTCATTCAATCAACATTCATCCAAAACACACTACAACAGTCCCAACACCTCAAGTTCTTCCAATTTATGTTATTCTCATCATGAACTTAAACTATACTTAATTCTTTTAACAAATCAACAAGATTCAACATTCATACCACTACCACTTCAACCCAAACTCTAAACAAACAAGCTTCATGCTTCACATATACTATATTACTCATAACCATTCCTAAATACTCAAAACTAAAGCTAGGGTTTGGAGTTTATACCTTCTTGAAGCTTCTTAATCAATGAAAGATCCTTGGAATGCCCATGGAAGCCTTGATCTATGATTAAGCTACCTTGAACTTTCATAAAAATCAAGAAAACCAAAGTTATTTCTTGAAGGTTACTATTCACCATCTTCTTCCTTAATTTATTGGAAGAGATTGTGAAGGAATTAGAAGTTTAAATTTATAGGATATCCATATCTATGTACAGGGAACCTTAGATAATTACCTTGTGATTTAACAATGCTTGGAACTTGATTTTTGATTTTTCTTCCTTTGAAAAAGAAGAAAAGCCGAGAGCAAGATGATGAGAATGAAATGATTTTGTGTTTTTTGATTTGTTTGGCTTAACTTGGTTGTTTTTTGTTTTGTTTTTGGTTAATTACCTTAATAACCTTATATTTGTGTGGTTATAAACCAACCACACCTCCTCCTTCCCTATGTCATGCTTGCATCACCTTATTGTGTCATCATCTCTTACTTTCCCTCTTCTCATTGGTTGGATGACCTCATCACCCCTAACCTCCTTGATTAACCTCCTAATTGTTTGCCTAATGACCGTTGATCTGTTATACGGTTCGCTTAACTTTCGTTTTCGTTTATCGTTTGAGGGATCATACCCGGGATCTTATTACTTGGGTTTCCTTAACCTTTCTCAATACATTATAACCCTTTTATGATCCTCTCTTATAATCCTTTAATTTAAATCCTTTTTATCATGTTACCTTATACTCAATTCTTTCCGTATCTAGTGGATTTTCGGGAAAAATCAAAGTGTTCGAAATTGGATTCTGACGATCTTTACATACACTTATATACCATACAGAGTACTAATAAAATCTCAGAATATCCATAACAGAACCCCTACATAGTGTGGCATGAAAAGTTTTCTCATTCAGCATAATCTGCAAAATCACTATTCATAAGGGTTTCAAAAATTTCCAAAAATTGGGGTTATTACAGTCTCCCCTCCTTAAAAGGATTCCGTCCCGGAATCAGATAGAAAATGAATAGGGATACTCTCTTAGCATTGCACTTTCTAATTCTTGAGTAAATTTTCCCACATTGTGGTCCTATCACCAAACTCTGCCTAGTTTGATAACCCTTCTCCTAAGCACTTGTTCCTTTTTACTCTATAACCCTTCCTGGTTGCTCCATATAGGTTACATCGGGTTGCATGTCTATGCGCTCATATGCCCCTATTTATCTGGCATCCGACTTACACTTCCTTAACATTGATACGTGGAACACGTTATGACTTGCTACATGTTTAGGGGTAGGGCTAGCTCATATGCTCACTTCCCAATATGTCTTAATACCTCAAAGGGTCCAACAATTCGTGGGCTTAGCTTTCCTTTCTTTCAAAACCTCATCCATCCTTTCCAAGGGAAAACCTATAACAACACTAGGTCCCCTACTTCCTATTCCTTGTCCTTTCGTGTCAAATCAACATACTTCGTGTTCCCATCTTGGGCTACTACCAGCCGTCCTCTGATTAGATCTATTATATCCTTGGTCCTTTGGACTACTGCGGGTCCGAGCATCTTGCGCTCTACAACTTCATCCTAATATAAGGGAGATCGACATTATCTTCCCTCAAGGATCTCATAAGCCGACATCTCGATAATGACATATGATCTATTGTCGTAAAAACTCAATCCGTGTTAAGTGATCATTCCAATTTCTTTCAAGTCTATTGCACAGACTCTCATTATAACTTTTAGCATTAGAGCTTTTGCTTCTCAATACCCATTCTTTTCCAATTCGTAATCGCTACTACCTTCCGTTCCTAATATTATACTGGTTATACTTCTGCTCGTTAGCGTTCTATAACCTTTTAATAACCACGTCAACCTTAGTATCACGAATGTGTTTCCATTCCGAATACCACCATAACTTTACTACTCCTTTTTCAGCTGTTTCTATTTTTGAAAGCTTGATCCATCATATAGAAGTAAAAGAATTCATTGAGAGATCACTATGATCATGAACACTTGTTACATTGCATAGTTAGTACAGAAGGTGGCCAGCCTTTAGTACTTGACAAGCAATTAAACAATAGCTGGTATCCTACTCGGCTTCTATCACACAGATAGATAGTCAATCGACAATACCCCCCCTTCTGGAAGGGTTGTTCTTCTCAGTTTATATGAAATGAAAAGAAGAGAAAAGAACGAATTGAAGAGAATTGTAAATAAAAAATATACTACCACAAAATATCTGGCTTGGAACCTACCTCTGAACTATAGAGGTTTGTCATAGGAGAACAAAACATATATGTATTTATATCAACATCAAGTATTATAGCATCGTATTTCACATGCCTAAATATTTTTGCTATTCCGTCCATCATTCTATGGACCGATGCTCTTCCTCGAGCTTATACACAATCACCTTTGAAACTCCCTCGATATCGAAAATCGAATCTGGGATCTCATTCTAGACATCATCGTTACTAGAATTCTATGCTTGCACCGCAACCTTCCTCATATAGTAATACGACTCTCTTTTCATAAGAAGGAATAAATATTCAATAGGTAGATACTCTACTTAATTAGTCTATCAATGATAACTTATACATTACCACGACCCGATTAGTGGTACTCAATCTCAACATCCATTCCAATACAACTCTCACGGTTGTAATCAGCTCATTACTCGCAGAATCATTGATGCATTACTATGGTCCACCACTGACCTACTATCGTCATTCACTTTCCATGAAATCTTAATATCTAACCATACGGAGTCCATACATGTCGTATCAAATCCTTCTAAGGAGGTAACATAATCACCATTCATGATTCATGAAGAACACTCCTGATCCTGCCATACATACATGACATGAAGCAGATAAAATTGCAGAAGAGTTTCAATCAAAGCAATGATAGCAGGTTAATACCATTCTTAATCATATGCCTTCGATAGAAGACTTAACTCAAAGGTTCGTTTAGTCCTTTTGAAATATGGTCCAGGCTCATTCTCAAGATAGTACCTTCTAAGATAGATAGCCCGCTCATGGCGATTACACGAATTAAACCTTTACCAACTACTATTACGGTTGGGTATTGCACAGTCATCAGAAGGAATGTCAATCTTCCAAACCATAATACAACCTTCTTAGCTTTAACCATCATCACTGTATTCTTTTGGCACAAGCGCCTATAATTATCCTCTTACCTTTAAAGCATCGGCCACCTCTTTGGCCTTTCCTGATAGTAAAATTTCCTTACAGTCAATGTCATTTTAACCACCTCCAAATAATTATCTACCTCATTTCAATCATAGCTTATGTGAAGATATTTTCCTTAAAATCTAATGAGTAAAAAAAAATCACCATCTTTTTCCATAAGTTATTGCCTCAGTCTTTAGAGGTTAATCACTGTCACGACTGACTTTCAATCATACTTAGAACATCTTTTATCTTAGGCCCTAATTGCCCTGAATAGTTTCGACATTTACTGGTTCGATCCATACTTCCTCGTGGTTGAACACGTGCCCAACTTGGCATCATTATAATTACGTCATATTTGCCTTTATCAACATTTTTACTCTTGAGAATTTTGAATATTACCTTTCTCCTTGTAAAACCTCTAAGGTTATCCTTGAATCGTTCCTCCTGTATTCCCTAGATACAGGGCATATCGAAATACCCTTTACTAATACTAGAACCATTGTCTATATACTTCTGAAAAAAATTTCTCCACTGATTCTTAAAGGTTGTTGTTACCTTAATCCTTTCCAATTCATATTGTCAAGACTCATACTACCCCTATTAAGGGTGAAATGCCAACCTTTATGCATTCCCCTAGGATTCATTTTAAGTTACCGATGTTCTATCCTTAATTCCACCTTTAAAAAGATACATGCATCCTTCCATGGATAAATCAAGTCATATATCCCTGATAAGGGAGTCTTATTCAATCATTCCCACCTCGATAGTATATGCCTAATTTCACAATAACATCTGTATTCAAAATGTGGTCAATCAAAATGGCCTCCAAAAGATAACAACGGTTATCCGCTTGTCTTGCCTAATTTGATAACGATAATAAGGATGTTCTGGAAGATATTGGTCATGTTCAACGTGAACCTCTTCTTAATAATTCCTTATTTACTTTTGTTCTTTACCTCAACAGTCACCTCAATATTGGGATATCTTTCATACCTGGCGTCTCCCTTTCTGGGTATCAAGCCACCGGTCTTACACTTCACATTCTTGAAGGTCACTTCCTTCATCCAATTTTCCTAATTTCTTACTTCCTTGTCTCCTCAGTCTATCCGCGTCTCATTATTTATCCTTCGAACTATTTCAAGGTTTCCTCGAATCCTCCCAACTTACAGGGGATAAAATATATGTATCTCTTATTCCTTCAATCATCAACTTTAACTCATGGTGAATCACCCTCATCCTGATGATTACATACTTTTCTATTTCTATTGCTACGAGTCTTTAGGGTTTCCTCATACCCAACTCCCCTATCATTCCTCAAACTCTATTGCCTTTATATTCCTTTCCACTTCAGTTTCTTTTTATTTTCCTTTCTCTTATCATTATTTCGTGAACCCACTAATCATTGACTTCAAGCATCACATCGTTCTGGGATTCTTGTCATCAGAATGAATCTTGACAACTTTTACAACTTAGCTTCATATTTCATCATACTCGTCCGCCTTTGTTCTGACTCTAAAGCTTTTACACTATCTCCATAACCTTAGGAATTACTTTCCTGAAAACAATTGACTGAACTTTAATCAGTTTATTCTAACCTCTGGCTCCGTGCCTTTCTTGGTCTTTCACCAGCGGGTGGCCTCTCTCTTAGGAGGGTAAGTGACAAAACAGTCTTTTGTGATTCATCCATCACTTAGAATCTCAAATGATTCCTATATTTCCTTTAGCGAGGTTCTTGCCTCGACTGGTTCAGCTTGTTCCTTGGAACTCTAAGGGCTTAGCGACTTAAAGGCCCTGAAAGAACTTCTCACCACATTGTTTCCTCAAGGTGGTGGTTGGGGATAGTAGTCTAAGTTCTTTTTAGACAGGTCCATGAATTGCCGTATAGGAGTACCGTCTCGGGTCTCCTTTCCTTACTCGTCTTTCTGTTTCCTTAGTATGAAATGTTTCATCCTTCTCCCATACTTGGGGTTATCTTATACGTTAAAATCCTCATTTTCCACTTCATTATGTTATGGGTTCCTTCTATCTTGATGGCGTCCTCCCTGACTATCACATTCAGGGTTTGCCCTAAATCTTATTCCTCAAACTAGCTTTCATCTAAGATCTCATCTTTAAGCTCTTGAACATTTGGAACCCAAATTCTGTAGGAATACCTCATTATTCCCTTATCATCTTTCTCAGTATTAATCTTTTATCTAATTGTTAGCTCTCTGCCTTCATTCATCACTTTTTCTGGCATAATATGTTCTCTTCCGATAATTCGGACTGTATTGCAATCTCAAACATCTTTTCGGTACCGGCTCCGGTTATCTTCACTTCTATTTCCATTTTCTCAAAATCTCTTATAAACTCTCTCAAAGACATGATCATCTTGAGTCTCTCCTTTTTACTAAGGGCATCAGCCACCACATGGGCTTTCCCCGAATGATACAGAATCTCCCAATCATAATTCTTGATTAGCTCTAACCGCCTCCTCGGGCGTATGTTGAGATCTTTCTACGTAAAAATGTACTAGAGCTCCTATGGTTTGTGAATCTCACACTTCTCTCCATACAAGTAGTGCCTCAAATCTTTAGGGCAAAACTATTACCATGAGCCCAAGCTCATGGGTGGGGATATGGAATTTTAAATTCCCTTAATTGTCTTGACGCATACGCGATTACCTTGTTGTGCTGTATAAGAAGCACCCTAATTCCTTATGCGAAGCGTCAATACAAATCACAAAATCTCCTTTTTCCATCCTACAATGCCAACATAGGGGCCGTCACCAACCTTTGCTTTAGTTGTTAAAAGCTTTTCTCGTATTTCTCTGTCCATTCAAACTTCTCAGTCTTACGAGTAAGCCGCGTTAAAGGGGCTACTATCTTTACAAACTTGAACGAACCTCCGGTAGTGACCGGCCAATCCTACCTCTGGTAGTTTCCCTAACCATGGTCATCAATTCCTCAATGGTCCTTTATTCATTCTTGTTAGGATCTTCCACGAGATCCTCCTCAGCAACAATCCCATCTAGGACAACATCCTCAACCATTACATCCTCAATATGAACATCATCTGGTCCTGCGTTAGGACGCTCTATCGGATCCACAATCCGATCTCCAATTAGTAATAAAACATCATCGCGTTGTCACTTCTCAACCTCAGGGTTCGGAGTCCCGCTACCATATACGATAACGAACTACGCTACTATCACGATATTTATAAGGGTTCCCATAAGGGTTTTAACTGTCAGTACTATGTTAGGTAGTCCGACTATGAACTTGGCAAGAGTTCTTATTATCTTAGTGAACTTATTATCTTAACGTCACATCATCTCTGAGGTTTATAACGCTTAGCTCTAATACCACTTCTGTAACACCCCCAAATCCGAGGTCGGGGATCCAGGTTGTCACGAGTTCCATTTCCCTTAATAACACCCAATCTTAATAAACAATCAACTACTTTGTACTGTGACCCCACAATATACACACACACCAAAAGTTATAGTCTCAGAGATGAATACCAAAAATAACATAAGTCATGTTATTCCACAATTATAAGTCATTACACCTCAAAAGGGTTTCTGAATAAATTTACATTTCTTTGCCATTATTACAATTCATATTATAAATAAGTATGGTTTATCAATAGTTGAAAACCTAGCCTATTGGTAGCTCCTACCTCAGCTACGGCGGCATCAACGCTTCCAGAAAACTGCGGAACATTTTTTAACCGCTTGCGAATTGGAAGCTTGGTCCTGTTCATCTTTTTTATCTGTTGTTGTGTGATGAAAGAAGAAAGCAAGGGTGAGCAGCAAGCCCACCAAAATAATATGTATAATGATTTACAATATGTGAGCCTTCTCATAGTACTCATGAAAGTCTTGGTCAAAAGAAATGAACCAAGTTTGATATCTTAATGCGATGAAGTCGCAAAATATTCAGTATATATACATATATACTTTTCAAAATCTTGGAAGTCCTCTTCCATGTATAATATACACAAAGTTCCAGTTTATAACTGTATAAAAATATCATTGCAAGGTGATCTCATATATCTAAACTTGTCTCAACGTTTTTCTGAAAGTCTTTGATATGCATAAGATAATCATTTACTAGATATAAGTTTAAAAGATGAAGTTACAAGATACTCCAATATACTTATATCTTTTCCGAATACTACTTGAACCACCACCGTTCAAGTTATAATTAGTTTCAAAAGTTCATCACACTGATGAGACTACAAGATAAGACTTGAATAGATTCAATCTTTGAAATATTTTGAAGGAAATGAAGTTATGATATACTTCATTAAGTCCCGATATATACACACCTATATATATACATACGTTTCCTGAAAACCTCTGTCATGTAAAGTATGAACAAAATTGCAATATCCAATAAATTTGGAAAGGAAAGAATTTTGGCATAAACCTGATATCTTGCTGATCAGGCAAAGATACCAATAAGTAACCTTTTCTACTAATAGATGGACGAATTCCCCACTGGTCATCACCCTGGTCGCAATAGGACCTTATGTTGGACTGCCACTCAGCCACTTACACATTTGATGGACTCCCACTGAGCCACTTACACTATCATGGACGCCCACTGAGCCCATGTTGCTTATGCCGACTCGATAGATGGACTTACTTCCCGAACGTTGGGTAAGTAATCAATTTATTTACCAAAACAGCAACCTCGTTGCGAATATAAAATACACCACAGAGCCGGATCCCTCAGGTTTTGAGCGAGTATTTAAATCCCCTTTAAAAGGAAGATCTTAAATATAAAAATGAGTTTTGGGATCCGCTCTAACTTTTAAAAATCATTTTGAAGACTCGAAAACACTTTAAAAAGTGTTTGGAGTAATGCTGATTTAATGAAGTAAATCAGTCCCAATATATTTAGAAAATATCTGAATATTATTATTTAAATAATATTCCCATAAAGAATAATCTTTATACAAATAACTGAAGTAGAAGTTATAAGACTTATACTTGAAATGAGTATTAAATAACCAAAGATATACTTATACGAAAGTACTATCTTTATTTGAATAATCAAAAATAAGTTTGATTATCGACACCTTATTCTTTAATAAAATAAAGAATATAACTCAGCAATAATCGGAGTCATAGATCCTCAAATGAATATTCAAATAATATTCATTAAATTATATAAACTGAGTCATAATTCCTCGAATGAATATTCAAAATAATATTCATTAAATAGAATAAACGGAGTCATAAGTCCTCGAATGAATATTTAAATAATATTAATTATTTAAAATAAAGTTATCGAATAAACCTTATTCGATTAATAGTTTTGAAAACTATATCAATATATATATAAATATATATATATATATAATATACTCGGGAACATCGACTCCCGGTTTTAGAAAATGTTCACCTTTGGGTCCCCTATACTAAGGGTATACGCAACTACTGCTTATCTCTAGCATAAGTATTATGCAACTTATAAGCAATTGAATTAACAGATATATATCAAGATTACGAAACAAACATGCATATATACCATATCAGCATGCTCCAATATATCGCAAAATTTGCTAATAACAATCATGCATTTATCACAAGATAGTGCATATACATATATTTACATCACAACAACAGTATAACGGGTAGAAAACTTGCCTGAGTGCTCCCGGATAGACTTAAGCTTAGAGTGGGTCCGATAACCTATGAACAACAACATAAGTCGGAATTAAACCCCGGTCTCTTAAGAAACTAGACTTTAACCATTTAGAGTCCTAACGTTCGCTTTCGCGCTTAACGATTCACTTAAGTCGCTCGAGTACTCTCGGCTCCACCATTTTTAATAAATTAACCATTAAGGGTTTTAAGGCGATTCTTTCGCGAGTGTCTTACCAACTGCCTAACACACTTAACATAATTGTTTCATACTTCAATTAGTCATTTAAGGTCTTTAACCTATGTTTTGAAGTAAGGCAAGGGGTAATGATTCGTTTGCGAAACGTCGTTACTTAAAACGGCCGTTTCTCCTAAACCGTACATCGGAATCAAATGAACCACATATCAAAACGAAGCTCGTAACATGAACTATCTAAACATGGCAATGGTAAAAACCTAGAAGGGAGTTCTCGGGTCCTAATATTATGAACAAAAGCAGTCTAAAGTAAATCGGACATTACGACGGCTATGTTTACGCGATTTCCAAATTTTATACCATTCCAATTCAACCACCAATCAATCCCAATTCATTCATACAATCAACATTCATCCAAAACACACTACAACAGTCCCAACACCTCAAGTTCTTCCAATTTATGTTATTCTCATCATGAACTTAAACTATACTTAATTCCTTTAACAAATCAACAAGATTCAACATTCATACCACTACCACTCCAACCCAAACTCTAAACAAACAAGCTTCATGCTTCACATATACTATATTACTCATAACCATTCCTAAATACTCAAAACTAAAGCTAGGGTTTGGAGTTTATACCTTCTTGAAGCTTCTTAATCAATGAAAGATCCTTGGAATGCCCATGGAAGCCTTGATCTATGCTTAAGCTACCTTGAACTTTCATAAAAATCAAGAAAACCAAAGTTATTTCTTGAAGGTTACTATTCACCATCTTCTTCCTTAATTTATTGGAAGAGATTGTGAAGGAATTAGAAGTTTAAACTTATAGGATATCCATATCTATGTACAAGGAACCTTAGATAATTACCTTGTGATTTAACAATGCTTGGAACTTGATTTTTGATTTTTCTTCCTTTGAAAAAGAAGAAAAGCCGAGAGCAAGATGATGAGAATGAAATGAATTTGTGTTTTTTTGATCTGTTTGGCTTAGCTTGGTTGTTTTTTTGTTTTGTTTTTGGTTAATTACCTTAATAACCTTATATTTGTGTGGTTATAAACCAACCACACCTCCTCCTTCCCTATGTCATGCTTGCATCACCTTATTGTGTCATCATCTCTTACTTGCCCTCTTCTCATTGGTTGGATGACCTCATCATCCCTAACCTCCTTGATTAACCTCCTAATTGTTTGCCTAATGACCGCTGATCTGTTATACGGTTCGCTTAACTTTCGTTTTCGTTTATCGTTTGAGGGATCATACCCGGGATCTTATTACTTGGGTTTCCTTAACCTTTCTCAATACATTATAACCCTTTTATGATCCTCTCTTATAATCCTTTAATTTAAATCCTTTTTATCCTGTTACCTTATACTCAATTCTTTCTGTATCTAGTGGATTTCCGGGAAAAATCAAAGTGTTCGGAATTGGATTCTGACGATCTTTACATACACTTATATACCATATAGGGTACTAATAAAATCTCAGAATATCCATAACAGAACCCCTACATAGTGTGGCATGAAAAGTTTTCTCATTCAGCATAATCTGCAAAATCACTATTCATAAGGGTTTCAAAAATTTCCAAAAATTGGGGTTATTACAATTTACTTGGCTTGGTTGATATTATTTTGTTTGTTAATTAACTTTTTACCATGGTAAAAAATGAAGGGCTCACAATCAACCAACCAATCCCTCCATTTGTCATGCTTATGTCACCATGCCTATGTCATCTTTCTTATGTCATCTTCTTACACTTGTCTTCTTCTTATTGGTGTGATGACATCATCACCCACTAACCTCTTTGATTGACCCCTAATTACTTGGCTGATGACCGCTTATCTGTTATACGATTCACTTAACTTTCGTTCTCGTTTATCGTTTGAGGGATCATACCCGGGATCTCATTACTTAGGTTCCCTTAAACCTTTCTCAATATTTTATATTCCTTTTATGATCCTCTCTTATAATCCTTGAATTAAAATCCTTTTAATTATGTTACCTTATATTCAATTATTTCGGTATCTGGTGGATTTCGGGAAAAATCAAAGTGTTCGAATTTGGATTCTGACGATCTTCACATACACTTATTTACTTTATGGAATACTAATACGATATTAGAATTTCCATAACAGTACTCCTATATAGTGTGGTCTGATAATTTTCCTTAATCAGCATCATCAGTAAAAGTTACTATTCATTAGGGTTTCAAAAATTCCAAAAATTAGGGTTATTACATCCTCCACTATCAATCCTTTGATACATCCAACCTTAATCATTATCCATGTTTAACTTTTTTATAACCTAAAAAAATATTCATAATTAAAAAATTTATACATGTACATATTTTATTTTATGAAAAGTGAGCATGCCATAAAAAATGGCCGTCACCTATTTATAGGATTTGGCCTCGAGAGACATAAACAATATTTGTTTAAGCTAAACATGAATTGGGCTTACACTACCATAGCCCAATCTCCCATCCAAAAAATTGATAAACTGATTTTATTATAAAATTAAAATTAAAATTGAATAACACATGACTGAGTAGAGTAACATTACAACATAAAAAACATGTGTACTATTATTTCAGGAAACCAGGAAACTACCGTTATCATCTCTACACGCAAGCACAAATATATATTGACAATTGACCTTCGGGTAAAGACATATATAAACAAAGACTTAGATTACAAAACTTAGGACATGGAAAAAAATTGTAATTAAAATTAATTACAAGCTAAACTACATAATGTAAAAAATATTAATTATATGTGTTTAAGAATCTCAAAACACAAGTTAATTACTGAAAATAATAAAATAAAACTTACCTTAATATTTTACAAAGGGATCTGCCATGTTAATTTGTTAGGAGATCTTGAAGAAGCTGAGAAAAGAGTATGGGGTATCCTTCATCTGCATTATTGTGGACGTAAATAATTCAGAAAGGTGCTTAACGGATGTAAAAAATAGAATGACAGTTACTAGTTAGCACCATGACATGTATCAACATAGTTGAAAACATTCTGATGTATACGCTTTGGTTAAATATCGGAAGAAAAATTTGACCTTGGAATGCTCGGACCAGACCTAAAATAGTACTTATAAGGTCTTATATATTTGTATAAATCTGATTTTCAAAAAAATGCAGACTGTTGACGGAGGAATTTGGTAGAAACAAAATTCAAGGTTTGTGGCCGGAAAAAAGATCTATGACAATGGTTCTTCGTCGGAAAATATGAACAGTGTTCGTCGGAAAATGTGAACAGTGTTTGGTGGCAGTGGTTATTGGTGGCTAAGATTGCTTAGGGTTAGAGTTGGCTCATTTGCGCTCTTAACTTCTGACCCCTTGGAATTTGCCTACGTATCCCTATTTATAGGGAATCAAGCCAACATAGTTCTTGGGGAACAAGAAACCTAACGGTCTTAGATCTCTTGTCCCAAGGCCCAGCAGGAAACCTACTAGAAACCGTCTTCTACGAGTTTTAGGAATGTCCGTCGATGAGGCCCAATGACAAAGGCCCAAGGCTCGTCCACAACTTCTAGACTTTCGAGAATAAGGCATCTCTCTGGCCAAGGATCACTTTCTGGTACTAGTTGTTTCTCTAATCCGTTGACGCAGGTATAGCCGTGGTTCACCCCAAATACTGGACACATCCTTGTCTCCCGGGTAAAGAGCCCCTACCAGATTGTAGGACAAGTGATCTCAATCTTTTGGGTACAAAGTGCAGGATACTCCGAAGTCTCCCAAGGAGGGCACCCATTGACTACAGAGACAGACCTCCCAAAGCACACACTGAAATTCACCCCACATCCCCAATAAGGACACTCATTGACTATAGAAGGAGGCCTTCCGTCCAGGCATACCCCTGGAGGTCTCTGACCAGGGACACTGCCTGTCTGTGGTTGTATTACATAAAGAAGTTCTTCGATAGAGTACCTGCAACAAATATGTTAGTAATAATAGTCTTCCTTTCTCTTGAAGTATTCAAAGAATCCGTTCAAGCAACTATGTTAGGGTCCAATCCAAGCTACCTTTTTCCACATAGGGCGCACCCTTAATTTTCATGGCAGAAGGGGCGCGTCCCTGAGGTATAAACCTCTTTCTTTTTGTTCCCAATTTGAGGGCGCGCCTTAGATTTCAAAGCATTTCTGATTTATTCCTTAAAGAGGACGCATCCTATGTCATTAGGGAAAGTGGGCTCGCCCTATTTTTTCTTTGATCTTGGCAACAATACCCTAATTTCAATCAATTGACCCGCTTTTGACCCGAATATCATTCATACCAAATTTTGGGCATAACAACTATCCCCCAAAATTCAATATGCTATTGAAAATGGGAATGGAATTTCTTTATTTATCATTTGCTTAAAATATTTGTGGAGTTGTCATGTTTTTTTATACAGGGCACGCCTTAATGAGTGCACGTCCTTTGAATTTGAAACGGTTCTTTTTTTTCTCGGGGAACGTGATCGACGTGATTGATGGGATTGACAGTTGTCCCATGTCACTTTCAGCTATAAATATCAATAAGTATCATTTTTTTACTTTACTCTTTCATCTATTTCTCTCCTGAAAATCATCACCGGTGGCAAGTAAAACCTCACTTTCCTGGAAATAGCTTGTTCTTCATTGCTTCCTCAGCTTTTTCTAATCAATTTCTTTGTTCGTCGACAAGGTGCTTGATACTTATTTTCTTTTTACATTTCATCAGTCATATTATACGTAATATATATCTGACTGTTTGGCTTCCTTTTCACTTTTATGTGTTCTTCCATGATTTATTGTATGTATATTATGTATATATCAATTCAGATCCATAATTAGAGGATTTTGAAAATCAAATTTATGTTTTTGGAATTCCGAATGTCATTAGAACTATCTTTTGTGCCCAAATCGTATTTAGGACGCGCCCTAAAAAAGCTTTTCCCGAACCCATCTTAAGTTTTGGGTCAAGTGCGGCTGACTTCTAGTTAAGTCAGGGCGCGCCTTGAAGTTAAAGTGTATCTTCTAGTTAGATACTTCTCATGATATACTAAGCAAGGCTCGCCATTATTAGCGTAGGGCACGCCTTAATCTCTTTTATGTATAACCTAGCTTTCGTAATACTTTCCTTCTTATCTGCTATGTGGACGCACCCTCAATGGATTTTTCCGTTTGTTTTGACAATTGGAAGATGAGGGCACATCCTCTCCTTTTCATTCATTCAAAGATTTCTGTACTAAGCTAGGAATCTATTCTCCTCCATCCATTTCCTTCAAGCCGGACTTTCTTGATGCTCTTAGGACCCCTGAGCTTTTAGAACAAGAGGCGTTCCTTATTCAAAAATCTAAAGAAGGCAATTTCATGGTGGAAACTCCAAATGACACTTTAAATAATCTCCCTTTAGCTCAAAAAAGGGAAAGCAGAAATTAATTATTAAAGAAAGGTCACCAGCTCCTATTGATACGGACCTAGATGATTGGCTTGAAGGGCTAAATACAGATAGGTATAGAGGCACCGGGATTGGAGTCAATGTAGGCGCAGGACCCTCAAAGGTTCATAAAAATCAATTTCCCCAAGTTTATCTCCTCAACAATCTCAGGGTGCGCCTACCTCTGAGGGTGTGTCTAAAGAAAACTTTCCTCCTCTTCTTGACGAGATGAACTTTTCTGACGAAGATACTCTTCAGTTCTCCAATTACCCTGCTCCTTCGCCCATCCCCTTTGAGCATTGGGAAGTTTCTGACAGTGAGGTAGATTTTGACTAGAGCAAGTATGAGGTGTGTGATGAAGCTGTGAAGAAACGCTTTAGGAAATAGCAGGGAAAATTTTTCTGCGTGGGGCTTTCATCTAGCTGTTCATATGAACAGTTAGAATGGCTAATGGAATTCTATGACATGAAAGGCATATAGGCGTGCCCTCTAAGCATGATGCGCCCTCACATTTTTAACTATGGAAGATACTTCAGAATTCCTAGAATGGTCACAAGCCCAAAATTGGTCTCTTTGGGAGTAGGCGCGCCTCCTCATCCCTATATGAGGGAAGTGATCGAATTGTATGACCTGGCGCCTCTTCAATTATCTCCTAACAGCTACAACCTTGTTTTGGTTCTGTACATTCTGTACATGGATCTAAGGTTCCCTCCACCTACCATGGAGGAAGTTATTCATTTTTTTATTCTCATAAAATCTGACCATGGCTACTACTATTTGGTGGTTGACAAGTAACACAATAAAAAGGCTTTTTCTCAGCCATGAGAAAGGATGGAAACAGAACTTTTTCTACTTATGTGATGTCCCTAGAATCATAATCCAGTTCAACAGAAAACCAAGTGAGGTCGCGCCCTAATTTTTGTGAGCTCCTTATTCTTAATTCTTCTTTCTTCTTCTATTGTTTCTTCCTTATTTACCAAACAAACCATCTATACGAGAGCTAGATGGCGCGCCCAAAGCCCGTGCAGAGGCTATACTTAGGATTGTTGCAAAGAGATGGAACTTAAAAATGCTCATTACAAGGTCCAACTTAATGCGAGTCGGCATAATATCCAATCTTGTTGGGACTAAATGCAAGTATGCAAAATTTAGGAAGGGCTTCCCCATCGCTCGTGCTATAGAAGTCGACATCGATGATGAGGGAGATGAAGAAGAAGACGAGGATAGTACTGCTCAGAATAGACCTCCATTAGGTTTGAATAGTGTTCTTCTTACATTAGACGAAGTGATTAATAATTTAGGCGCGCCTTTTCCTTAGGAGGCACCAAAAGAATGCTCTATCCTTTTCCTTTGTATCCGTCCTAGCTTTTCACTAGTTCGAACATTACATGTTACACTTTATTACCCTTTATTTGCATTTATCTATTGTTTTTATTTACCAAGTTTACCTTTTAACTTTTTACATATTTCATAGCGATGGCGCGCCCTCTTAGCATGGCGCGTCTTATTTTATTGCACTAATTATTTTCATGATTTTTACGCAAATATGGCTCTCGTAAGAATTCCCAAATCTTTTGGGGCGCTCCCAGGTGACAAACCTAAGACGCGTGTGCAGAGAAAAGATGCTCCAAAGAATCAGACACCCACTCCAACTCCCATATCCCAGACAAAGTCCTTTCTCAAAAGAACTGTGGTAGATTTTATGGAGGGTCAGGGCGCACCAAAAAAAGTTAGAACGAGGGTGCGCCTCCCAGTTCAGAATCTTTGGCGCTCAATCACCTTGGTCCCCTAGCCTCTGTCTATGTTACATATGATGAGGTCAAGGAATGGCAGGCCATGGATCTTGAGGAATCCATTAGAGCTTCTATCAAGGCATCTTGCCAAATGCTCTATCATTCTACCAACTCTGTAAACAGGCATTTGGAAGAGAGGCCGCACCTGGAATGTTTGCAAAGGGATAACAACATCCATCAGAATAAACTAAGGACAAGGATCTTCTCCACTCAAAAGATATTAAAGCTAAAGACTCTCAGATCACTTTCTTGAAGGGTGAACTTGCAAACTAGGAATCCCAACTCACCATTTCTAATGAAGTTGTTACTAATCTGCACAATGAGCTGGTTGAGATGAAATTGAGAATGGAATATCTCGAGGAACAACGGAAAATGGCTGGTTGGAAGAGAGAAAATATTTGACAGGGACGCCATTTCCCGTGGCTTTCATTTATACAGGGTTGGGTTCGTGGCGAACGACCATGAATACTTCTTTGAAAAATTTGGTGAAGAGACTATCATGGAGATGGTGGAGTTTAAGAATATGCCGATCAAATCAGAGAAAGGAGGATTGAACTTGGCTTGAAGGAAGAGAAGGGCGCTCCCTCAAATGAAGACAAGGACGCGCCTGAAGCTGATCAGTCTGATCCTCTTCAAGTAATTGCTCCAAGTGAAGATACACAGGGCGCGCCCTGAGTTTCTTTAAATTATGTTTGAACCAAATCCCTTAATTCTTTGAGGTTCCATCCCTCTTTTAAAGCTGTGCAAAGTTATAAGACTTAGTATTCTACTACTTTGTGTGTTTTTTTCCATTATGACAATTATTTGGTTTTGTCTTTTATCGCTTTTATCCTTACAAATTTCATGCCTTTAATAAGCATATAAGGGAAAAAAATTTCTTTTGCAAGTAAAATTTTCTAAGTTACAAATATATGGGGAACTTCCACCATTAGGGCGCGCCCTGTCGATTGATATCTCATACACGAGGATTGGATTATAGGTAAACTTGTAATATAACAGTTATTATTTAGAGCACTCTTTTAATTAAGACGCGTCCTTTAAGGGAAGCATTATATTTTTATCCCAATTTTTTCAAAGCACAGTAATATTATGCTACAATTGCTCTTTCTAAGTCATTCCATAGAGGGCGCGCCTATAAGTAAGGTGTGTCTTAAGACTTTTTGCTTTATATAAAAATCAAAATTTTGAACATTATAAGTTAAGCACTATCTGGGCGTTTTCTGTCACAGGGCGCTCCCTCGAACCTTTATTTATGAATTCACTATATGAATTCACTTGAATAATTTTCATAAGTAGATTTGGTTGAGGCGCTTCTACCCTTAGTGTGCGCCTTAATTCTTCATTTCACAAGTAAGTTTTAAGTCATGTAGTTGAATACTTTTTCCCTTTTATTAATAATGCGCTCTAGTGTAAAAATTAATCAAGTCCCATAGCTATTATGCTCTTGTGGGGAAATTATTTTTATCCTTCAATTAGTTCGAAGGTTCGTAGTCATGTATACTACCCCCTAGACTAGGAGGAATTTATTTTCTAGTAGTCTATTACATAAAATCAATCATAAAAATGAGGGGGTCATAGCCACACAATACTGATAATACTTTCGCAAGTGCTCCGCATTCCAAGCCTGAGGAATGAGCTTGCCATGCAAGTCTTCCAAGCGATAAGTTCCTTTCTAGAGTATAGTTTTAACCTTGTATGGTCCTTCCCAATTAGCACCAAGCACCCCATGTCGCGCTACCTTTTATTTGGTATGACCTTTCTCAAACCAAAATCTCCTACCTTGTGAGGTACGGATTTTACTTTTTTATTGAAATATCTTGCAATCCTCTACTGATACACGGTAAGTTTCAACTGAGAATTTGTTCTGGCTTCGTCCAGCAAATCCAAGTGGAGCCTCTGATTAACCTCCGCATCTTCCTCAATAAACAAGTCTATTGGTAAAGATCAGCTCCCACTTCCACGAGAATCATATCATCATACCCGTAGGTTAGCATAAAAGGGGATTCGTCAGTAGTTGACCTTGAAGTTGTGTTATAAGATCAAAAACCATTGGCAGCTGCTCTGGCCAATCTCCTTTCTTTTCTTCCAACTTGGCCTTTAGAGTGTGCTTAATGATCTTTTTTATGGATTTAGTTTAGCCATTACTTTGTGGATGATAGACTACAGCGAAGTTCTTTTGGATGTGCAAATCTTCGCAAAGCTTCTTTAATTCTTTGTTGTCAAATTGCTTATCATTATCAGATATGAGCTTATATGGAATACCAAATCTGCAGACTATGGAATTGAAAATGAAATCTTTAATTTCTTAGCCGTGTTTGTGGCCAATAGCATAGCTTCTACCCACTTTAAAAAGTAATCAACAGCTACAACAATATATTTCACACCCCCACTTGGCCTTGGGAAGTTCTTCAATAAGATCTATGTTACTGTAGGTGCCCTAGAGGCAATACATTATTATTTTAAATCTTTGTGTTAGTTGATCATTCAATAAATGTACTTATTATGACCTTAATTACTGCGATATTTTGTTAGCATAATAAATGTCCTTAGAATCATGATACACATTATATAGTTTAAGTACATGACTTGAACATGAGATTATATAATATATCATATTCTTAAAGGTCCCTAGTCGAGTATTATTATATAGGACAATAATAATACATAGATAGACTAGTATGTTGTTTAACAAGATAACCACATCTCATTGGTTATAAGTATGGGGATACTAAAGTGCAATACATAGGTACATGTGAGAGTACATGGTACTGGACAGACGCACAGTGAGATTCTTCATGTTTAATAAAGTTATAAGAAAGACTCATAATGATAATAGTATAACAATCCTTTGACTTGAAATCATTATATTTCTATACGAGGATTAATATACTTTGACTACATTAAAAGTTACTTTTGATCGGGTGATGATAAAAGTGGGCATCGGGTATATCATGGGTCGTATGAGAAATATGAATGATAAATAAAGGATTTAACCCTCCTATAATTAGGAGAGATATTATTGGCCTCTTGATTGAGTGAGATTATAAAAAGCATGGTCATGCTCAAATAATGATTTGTCTTGATAGTCTACTCATGGATCAAGTAAACCCGAATTAAATGTTGAAGAGGATGACTAAATACATGCCTCGAGTTTAATCTATAATATGTATGGTTAAAGGGATTATATTACACGAAAAATATTAATCACGAAAGGTTTTATCTAATCACGATTTAATTATTGTTTAATTGGGTAACAATGATGTATTACTAGATACCGCTCATTGTTTATAATTTTATTAGAGAATAAAATTATTGTCAATTAAATAATAGCCTATAGGGTCGCACAAATAGAGCACTTAATGGAATAGTTAATTTAAATTATGGATTTAAATTAATTGATGATTATTTGAATTTTATTATAATTAAGTAAGACTTAATTGAGATAATATAATTTTGAATTAAAGGGAATGTTTTTGCCCATAATAATTAAGTATGACTTAGTTATTAATTAATAATAGAAAATTCATTTTTATTATTTAATCCTATGCCTACTAGGGTTGGGCTTTTCTGTTATGGGCCTTTTAATTAGCCATTATAAATAGATAATGATAGGTTAAAAAGGCTAGTACATTTTTGGAGAAAACCCTAGCAGCAAAGAGAGGCAGAGGCAATTTGGATCACCAAGAAGGAGGCTAATACATCCATTCCGTAGTCAAGTTCATGAGACGTTCTTGGAAGTGCTCGTGTGGATACCATAGAAGTTTTTTTCCGAGAGGTAGACACAAAGCGTGATAGCTAGGATCTCCGTCGAGTTTGTGAAAGTCAGGCTCTTGAAAGGTATGATTCGTTATCTCCATAATCTGTCCACAATTATACATGGATCCTGTTTTTGGGTTTCAAATTTTTTTGGTTTTATTTACGTTTATCCGCTGCGTTTTATGCCTCGGAACCCATCAATCTATTCCCCACATTACAAAAGGCCAAGGACTTACCAACGAAGTTATGGATGTCACTGGTGCGTTAGAACAATTAACAAATCATTTGCAACGGTCACACGCCCTAATGAACTTGAAAGCATCTTCTTTCATGGTTGGCCAATAATATCACTGTCTAAGGATTTTTAATGTCAATGAACCACTCCCTGAGTGGTTACCATAAATACCTTCATTTACTTCCATGAAAATATAATGTCCTTCTTCAAGATCTACACATTATAAAAGAGGCTAATTAAACCCTCTCTTATATAGCACCTCATCATACTCAACATACCTCGCAGCCTGATAGCAATGGCGTCGAGCCTGTAACTTGTCTTCCGGCAAAGTTCTCGTGCGAATATAGTTGTAAATTGGGGTCATCCAAGTCTCTTGCACGACCTCTTGCATATGAAATATGATTATTTCTGGAATACTTGGAATTTCCTGAATCCCCAAGGGAATTTGTCCTAGAAACACGCAGTACATCTGTGAGCCCATTTTTTCCAAGGCATCCGCATTGCTATTCTCTTCTCTTGGCACACCTTTCAGCTTGGCGCTACCAAATCTTTGGATCAAGTGCTGCACACACCTCATGTACAACTCAGTTCGAAAGCCTCGGGCTTAGAACCCCCCCATTAACTTGATTTACAACCAACTCTGAATCACTCCGAGCTATTAAATTCACAACTCCCACTTCCAAAGCTATTTTCAAACCATTGATTAGGGTTTCATATTCAGCATCACTGTTTGTAATATAAAATTTGAAGTGAATGACACTCATTCGATGGTGCCCCTTCGAGGTAATCAGAACAATCCCGGCTCCCACTCTGTTATTATTTACAACCCCATCGACATGTAGAACCCACCAAGGGTGTGGGAACTCTTCTCTCACTTTATCAGGGTTATTCCCCTGTGAGGAAAGTTCTGCCAACACTATAACATTCTCATCTACCTTGAAATTAAACTCAAGTAGGAAGTCATCCAAAGCTTGTCCCTTGATAATCGTGTGAGAGAAATATTCCAGATCAAACTGTCCCAACTCGACTACCCACTTTAGCATTCTTCCTGACGACTCTGGCTTGTGCAAGATGTGTCTTATAGGATAAGCGGTGCAAACCTCTATTCGATGAGCTTGGAAGTATGGCCTCAGCTTTCATGCTGCAATGACAAGGGAATACACTGACTTTTCCATGTTGGTGTATCTAGTCTCTTCATCCATTGATCTCTTACTCATATAATACACCAGTGACTGGCGCCCTCTTCCTCTCTTACCAACGCCGCACTGATGGAATATTCTGAAACTGCCAAATAGAGAATCAACGTTTCCCCATCCTCTGAAACCGTCTGAGGTCCACACAAAATCCTTTCCCATTTCTTTAATAGCCTTGAAGAATTCCTTGAATCTGTTTATAGATTTTGAAATGAATCAATTTATTGTTGTAATCCTTCCTGGTAAACTATGTACTTGCTTAACGCTGGTGGGAGATCCGCGTGTTTAGGGTTTCGTTTTAATTTGTGCTTATGACATATACTTTACTTATTAATTATTCTTGATTGGATCATGAAAAGTAATAAATAGTATGTCATCTTTATATGATCTATCATGTTCTTTAATGGTTACTTGAGCATAGTGCATAGTTATGGCTTTAAGACCTTAGTTGTAATGGTTTATTCTTATGGTTTGTAATAAATACGACTTGCATGTCGTTTTCTATTTGTAGCTGTTCTATCTCGAATGTAACTCGAGTTCTTTTGTAAGTTCATTAGTATAATTCTTAATGTAACATCCAAGAAGGACAAGGGAACAAGGAGGCATCTTATGGAGGCCAAGGAGACAATGGAAGCAATAGAGAAGACATATGTAATAGTTATTTTTACACCATATATTGACCTTGATCTTTTTATTAGCCTGAAAAGATCACATAGGATTGGGCCATAACTATTGCATGTTTACTTTACGCACTTTTCATATGATGTATTGTAATATCCCGTAATTTTTTTTAGAATTCGATTAATAAAAGAATAATAGAATAAAAAAGATTAAAATTAGATAAGGACTAGGATTTAAAATTGAATTAGACTAAAGGGCCTAAAATTTGGATCCAATTCTAATATGAATAACTTGTAGGTTAAGATATGGGGTTTTGTATCGTTATAAATACACCATATTCGTCTTTCTCGTTTTTTATATAAGAATTCGTAGGGCTCTTCTCAGCAAAAATCAGCAGTCTTGTAAAATTCGTAGAAAATTCATCGTAAGTCGGAATTCAGTGATTCTGGACTTTTCGGAGAGGTCTTTTCGTTCTCTACAACTTTCGTGTTTCGTGTTTTTCAAGATAACATCGTTTAGAGGGTCAAAATCGAGTAATTTTAGATCTGGTCATTTTTTGAGGTAAGTTTTCGATCGATCTTACTAGTGTTTTCAAAATTGTATGTTATGCGTTTATATTTGATTATCAAAATATGGGCTAAGTGATGATATTTTTGAATGTATTATGTGTTACAAGTATACGTATTGTTGTATATATGTGGTGTGTAGACGATAATTTTAGATCTCTGATTTGTGCCATGGTTTGTGAAAATATCGAATAAGAACTTAGGACCGCAGTCACCGGATTGTAGTGACAGTTTTGTGAAAATTTAGGACCGTTATCACCGGGTTGTAGTGGTTGTGGCATAAATTATGGGTTTTGAATTATTGTTGTTTATGTGCTATGTGTATCGTATGTATCGAAAAAGAATAAGAATATGTATCGAAAGTGTGTGTTTCGTATATCGTATCGTATAGATTATCGGTGTATTTTGTTATATGTGTGTGTGTTACTTGGCCTACTAGTTGGATCGATTGGTCTCTTGCTGGGCTGTATAGCTCATTCTTACAATTTCAGGTTTCGTCCGAGATTCGAGTTGGATAGCATTGGAGTTCGAGGATCTTAGTATTGGAGTAGATTGACTTTTGGACTTCCGTTAGCTGCGCCTTTGTAATTGTCACCTTTGTAATAGAGATTTTGGATTGATAAATTGTATTTTGTTTTAGTTTTGATTTAGATTTAATGGTCCGGAAGTGCGGGCTGTTACAGTTGGTATCAGAGCAGGATGTTCTTCGGAGTGTATTAGGTATGGGACTAGTACATTCCCTAGGATTCGATCTTGTGAACCATAGTTTGACCTTTGGTAGATCAGGGGGTAGATGTGTCTCAAACTTTAGGATTGTTGTGAATTTGGGGACCAAATTCTTTTTAAGGAGGGAAGTATGTAATATCCCGTAATTTTTTTTAGAATTCGATTAATAAAAGAATAATAGAATAAAAAAGATTAAAATTAGATAAGGACTAGGATTTAAAATTGAATTAGACTAAAGGGCCTAAAATTTGGATCCAATTCTAATATGAATAACTTGTAGGTTAAGATATGGGGTTTTGTATCGTTATAAATACACCATATTCGTCTTTCTCGTTTTTTATATAAGAATTCGTAGGGCTCTTCTCAGCAAAAATCAGCAGTCTTGTAAAATTCGTAGAAAATTCATCGTAAGTCGGAATTCAGTGATTCTGGACTTTTCGGAGAGGTCTTTTCGTTCTCTACAACTTTCGTGTTTCGTGTTTTCCAAGATAACATCGTTTAGAGGGTCAAAATCGAGTAATTTTAGATCTGGTCATTTTTTGAGGTAAGTTTTCGATCGATCTTACTAGTGTTTTCAAAATTGTATGTTATGCGTTTATATTTGATTATCAAAATATGGGCTAAGTGATGATATTTTGAATGTATTATGTGTTACAAGTATACGTATTGTTGTATATATATGGTGTGTAGACGATAATTTTAGATCTCTGATTTGTGCCATGGTTTGTGAAAATATCGAATAAGAACTTAGGACCGCAGTCACCGGATTGTAGTGACAGTTTTGTGAAAATTTAGGACCGTTATCACCGGGTTGTAGTGGTTGTGGCATAAATTATGGGTTTTGAATTATTGTTGTTTATGTGCTATGTGTATCGTATGTATCGAAAAAGAATAAGAATATGTATCGAAAGTGTGTGTTTCGTATATCGTATCGTATAGATTATCGGTGTATTTTGTTATATGTGTGTGTGTTACTTGGCCTACTAGTTGGATCGATTGGTCTCTTGCTGGGCTGTATAGCTCATTCTTACAATTTCAGGTTTCGCCTAAGAGTTCGAGTTGGATAGCATTGGAGTTCGAGGATCTTAGTATTGGAGTAGATTGACTTTTGGACTTCCGTTAGCTGCGCCTTTGTAATTGTCACCTTTGTAATAGAGATTTTGGATTGATAAATTGTATTTTGTTTTAGTTTTGATTTAGATTTAATGGTCCGGAAGTGCGGGCTGTTACATGTATAAATAGTATGTGTAGAGTAGAAAATGCATGTTTTAATTAGATTAATGATTCATGTATGTATTAGATACATCACCCATGCCATGCCTTTAAACAAGATAAAATCTGTAACGACTCAAAATTTAAAATTAACAAACGATCATGAGATTCTCGTGTTTATGAAACACGGAATAAAATACGAATTTTCTTTATTTCTGACATGGGACGATTTTTTCAACAACGGGTTCATAGAACTTGTAAGGCTGTGGGTTTTAAGTGAGACCGTGTGACTCTTCCACTACCTGGAAATCAAACCATTGACGAGTATTGATTTGAAGTATTTTATTCAAGGAAAAATTGGGAATCTCTTTATGATGGGATCATGATCGTTCTAAATTAAAAATCCCTAAGTATAAATATTAAGTTTTAATCAGATGCTTTCCAATGAATGAACACTCATTGAATCCTAGATCGATAAGGGGAAGGGCTGTCGGTGGCAGGGGACTCCTATCTATCGTGGTGAAATGCAAAGAATATAAACGGTTATATTCGGACGTTGTATCATTGGGTCTAACTTAACTGAGTTATCATAATAAGGTGAATATAAACGGTTATAAGCTCGTTCCTTCGGAACCTCTGTGTCTTTACCAACTCGGTCCACCCGATGAATGCTCACGACTAAGTCAACTATTATGAACTTAGAAGCATAGAGTTTGGTTAAAAAAATCTATTAGATAAATAAGATCAATTGTTGTTCACCAAACTATCCAAGAATTATATATGATATAATTGACAACTGTTGTCTACCTAAATAATCATGTTTTAAGGATACCCGTGGTTGACTTAGGACATGACGAAATATGGATCTTGGCTCACTAGAAAGATTTATGGGATATACTTTCTGAATTAATAGTTAGGGCTATTAATTTGATAAAAAATAGTGGGAGATATATTATAAATATACCATAATCATATGAACATAAAATTTTAAATCAGACAATCTAATGTTTATTTTGCGCTTTTATTATTGTAGATACTGAGTAATAGAAAACAACACAAACACACTATCCGTACGTTCAGTCCTTGAGAAGGACAAGCTGACAGGAGGAAACAACTTCCTAGAATGGCAGAGGAATTTGAGGATTGTCCTCAGGTAGGAGCGCAAGCTTCATGTCATTGATATTCCTCCTCCAAGCCCCCTTCCTGAGGGTGCTACTGCTGATGAATGAGCAGCATGCACAAGGGATGAGAATGATGTAAATGATGTTGCATGTCTTATGTTGGCAACTATCAGTGCTGAGCTTCAAAGACAGCATGTGCATATGGATGCATATACTATCAATGAGCACTTGCAAAACATGTTTGCAAGCCAAACTCGTCAAGAAAGGTTCAACACGAGTAAGTCACTTTTTAAATGCAAGCAAGGGGCAAGTGAACCAGTTGGCCCACATATTCTGAAGATGATTGGTTACATTGAGTACCTTGAAACTTTGGGTTTCCCGATTGGTCTGGAAACTTGTATTGACCTAATCATGAATTCTTTGAACAGCAAATTCACTCAGTTTGTTGTGAAATACAATATGAATGAATTTGACAAAACACCTACTAAATTGTTGCATATGTTGAGAACAAATGAGACCAACATGAAGACAGCTGAACCTGCTCCCATACTGATGGTGGGAAATAAAGGTAAGGCCAAAGGGAAGGGCAAGTGGAAGGGTAAGAAGAAGATTGGATCTGATTCTACACCCAAGCCAAAGTCAGGTCCCAAACAGGCTTTAAAGCCTAAATGTGGTAGTGACCAAGGGTGAATGTCACTACTGTAAGAAAGATGGTCACTAGAAGAGAAACTGTCCAAGTTACTTAGAGGGATCTGAAGAAAAAGAAAGCAGTTCAGATTTCTGGATCAGGTATTTATGTTATAGAAGTCAATTTGTCTATTTCTACATCTTGGGTATTGGATACTGGATGTGCTTCTCACATTTGTATAAATGTGCAGGGCCTGCAGAGAAGTAGAACTTTGGCTAAGGGAGAAGTGGACCTAAGAGTAGGCAATGGAGCAAAAGTTGTTGCTTTAGCTATAGGGACTTATTATTTATCTATGCCCTCTAGGCTTGTTTTAGAACTAGAAGACTGTTTTTACGTGACTGCGATTTGCAGAGACATTATTTCTGTTTCTTGTTTGGACAAGAAAGGTTTTTCATTTACAATAAAGAACAACAGTTGCTCTTTTGCTCTGAATGGTTTAACCTATGGTGTTGCGCGTTTATTTAATGGTTTATATGTTCTTGATTTAGATAATCATGTCTGTAATATAGAAAACAAACGACTTAAAATGAATGACTCAAATCAAACATACCTCTGGCATTATCGTCTAGGCCACATAAATGAGAAACGCATATCCAAATTACATAAGGATGGATACTTGGATAAGTTTGATTTTGAATCATACCAAGAATGCGAATCTTGTTTGCTTGGTAAGATGACTAAAGCCCCTTTCACTGGTAAGGGTCAAAGGGCCACTAAACGTCTGGAGCTAATACATAGTGATGTATGTGGCCCAATACGTGTGATGGCTAGAGGAGGCTACTACTACTTCATAAAATTTACTGATGATTTCAGTAGATATGGATATGTATATCTTATGAAGAACAAATCCGATTCTTTTGAAAAATTTAAAGAATACAAGTTTGAAATAGAGAAGCAAATTGGTAGAGGTGCAAGTATTAAGATCTTACGATCCGATCGTGGGGGTGAATACTTAAGCACCGAATTTAGAGAGTATTTGAAAGAGTGTGGTATTGTATCACAACTCACTCCGCCAGGAACACCTCAATAGAATGGAGTTTCAGAGAGGAGAAATCGCACCTTGTTGGACATGGTGAGATCGATGATGAGTCATGCAGATCTTCCAATAAGTTTCTAGGGTTACGCTCTAGAAACAACGGCTTTCACACTTAACCGTGTTCCAACTAAGAAGGTTCAAAAGACTCCATATGAGATATGGAAGGAGAAACGGCCAGGCATGAACTTTATGATAGTTTGGGGATGTAAGGCGTTTGTGAAACGTCAAGAATCTGACAAGCTTGGACCTAAATCCGAAGAGTGCATTTTTGTGGGATACCCTAATGAAACAAAGGCGTATTATTTTTATAGTCCTTCTAAGCAGAAAGTGTTTATTGCTCGAGATACTGTCTTCATGGAAAGAGATTTTGTTTCCAAAAGAAACAATGGGAGAACTATAGATCTCGATGAAGATTGAGAACCACAAAATAACATTGAACCTGAAGTGGAACAAGAACAGAATAATGATAATGCTCAACAAACACAGGTTGTTCATAGATCTGGTAGAATTCGCCATGAGCCAGAGAGATATGGAATTCTCTTGACTCAGTGTGGTGATTTGATGCTCATAGATGAAGATTAGCCTCTCACATACCAAGATGCTATGAACAGTCCATAATCTAAGAGATGGCTTGAAGCCATGAAAAATGAGATAGATTCCATGTACGAAAACCATGTATAGACTTTGGTTGATCCACCTGAAGGGGTAAAACCTATAGGGTGCAAATGGGTTTTTAAGAAGAAAAAAGGCATGGATGGAAATGTTCAGACCTATAAAGCTAGGCTGGTTGCAAAAGGTTTCAAACAAATTCATGGTATTGACTATGATGAAACTTTCTCACCAGTAGTTATGGTCAAGTCTATAAGGATTTTACTTGCCATTGCAGCATTCCATGATTATGAAATCTGGAAAATGGATGTCAAAATAGCCTTCCTTAATGGAAGCCTTGAAGAGGATGTGTACATTACACAACCTGAGGGTTTTGTCGATCCAAGGAATGCTGCCAAGGTATGTACATTGCGTCGATCCATTTATGGATTGAAGCAATCCTCTAGGAGATGGAATATCCGTTTTGATGAAATAGTCACAGAGTATGGCTTTGTTCAAAACAAAGATGAACTGTGTGTTTACAAGAAGGTTAGTGAGAGCTATGTGGCATTCATAGTACTATATGTTGATGATATACTACTAATAGGGAATGACATACCTTCTCTAAAGGCTGTTAAGACTTGGTTAGGGAGCAATTTCTCCATGAAAGACTTAGGAGAGGCATCCTACATTCTAGGAATGAGGATCTATAGAGAAAGATCTAGAAGGATGATCGGTCTAAGTCAGAGCATATACATTGATAAGGTTTTGCATCGTTTTGGAATGCAAAATGCAAAAAGGGGATATGTCCACGTGTCTTAAGGGATAACGATCTTTAAGGACCAGTGTCTGAAATCATTGGATGAGAAGGACCACATGAATAAATTTCCATATGCTTCAACAATTGGATCTATCATGTATGCAATGGTATGTACTCGCCCAGATGTCTCGTTTGCTTTGAGCATGATGAGCAGATACTAGTCTAATCCGGGTGAAGGTCACCGGACGGCAGTCAAGAATATTTTTAAGTACCTGAAAAGGACTAAAGATTCATTCTTGGTGTATGGAGGAGAAGAGAAACTCGTTGTAAAAGGTTATACCGATGCAAGTTTCCAAACAGACAGAGATGATACTGTATCACACTCTGGTTTTGTGTTTTGTCTAAACGGAGGTGCTGTAAGCTGGAAGAGTTCAAAGCAAGAAATAGTAGATGATTCTATAATGGAGGCTGAGTACATTGCAGCTTGTGAAGCAGCTAAGGAGGCCGTTTGGATTTGAAAGTTCATTTCTGATTTGGGAGTGGTTCCATCGATCGCAGATCCTATTGATCTATACTGCGATAATAATGGAGCCATTGCACAGGCTAAAGAACCTAGATCACATTCCCGGGCCAAATATATACTCAGGAGATTTCACCTTGTTCGAGAGATTAATAAAAGTGGTGATATACACATATGTAAAGTGCACATAAATGATAACATTGCAGACCCACTGACCAAAGGCTTGTCACAGCAGAAGCACGATGGTCACACTAGTTCCATGGGTATTACATATATGGGTGATTGGCTCTAGTGCAAGTAGGAGATTGTTAGTGTAGGTGCCCTAGAGGCAATATATTATTCTTTTAAATCTTTTTTTCAGTTGATCATTCAATAAATGTATTTATTATGACCTTAATTACTACGATATTTTGTTAGCATAATAAATGTCCTTAGAATCATGATACATATTGTATAGTTTAAGTACATGACTTGAACTTGAGATTATATAATATATCATATTCTTAAAGGTCCCTAGTCGAGTATTATTATATAGGACAATAATACATAGATAGACTAGTATGTTGTTTGACAAGATAACCACATCTCATTGGTTATAAGTATGGGGATACTAATGTATAAACATAGGTACATGTGAGAGTACATGGTACTGGACAGACTCACAGTGAGATTCTTCATGTTTAATAAAGTCATAAGAAAGACTCACAGTGATAATGGTGTAACGATCCTTTGACTTGAAATCATTATATTTCTATATGAGGATTAATATACTTTGATTACATTAAAAGTTACTTTTGATCGGGTGATGATAAAAGTGGACATCGGGTATATCATGAGTCGTATGAGAAATATGAATGATAGATAAAGGATTTAACCCAACTATTATTAGGAGAGATATTATTGGCCTCTTGATTGAGTGAGATTATAAAAATCATGGCCATGCTGAAATAATGATTTGTCTTGATAGTCTACTCATGGATCAAGTAAACCCGGATTAAATGTTGAAGAGGATGACTAAATACATGCCTCGAGTTTAATCTATAATATGTATGGTTAAAGGGATTATATTACATGAAAAACATTAATCACGAAAGGCTTTATCTAATCATGAATTAATTATTGTTTATTTGGGTAATAATGATGTATTACTAGATAACGCTCATTGTTTATAATTTTATTAGAGAATAAAATTATTGCCAATTAAATAATAGCCTATAGGGTCGCACAAATAGAGCACTTAATATAATAGTTAATTTAAATTATGGATTTAAATTAATTGATGATTATTTGAATTTTATTATAATTAAGTAAGACTTAATTGAGATAATATAAATTCAAATTAAAGGGAATGTTTTTGCCCATAATAATTAAGTATGACTTAGTTATTATTCAAATAATAGAAATTCATTTTTATTATTTAATCTTATATCTACTAGGGTTGGGCTTTGTTGTTATGGGCCTTTTAATCAGCCATTATAAATAGATAATGATAGGTTAAAGAGGCTAATACGTTTTTGGAGAAAACCCTAGCATCAAAGAGAGGCAGAGGCAATTCGGATCGTCAGGAAGGAGGCTAGTACATCCATTCTGTAGTCAAGTTCGTGAGACATTCTTGGAAGTGCTCGTGTGGATGCCATAGAGGTGTTTCTCCGAGAGGTAGACACAAAGCGTGATAGCTAGGATCTCCGTTGAGTTCGTGAAAGTCAGGCTCTTGAAAGGTATGATTCGTTATCTCCATAATCTGCCCACAATTATACATGGATCCTGTTTTTGGGTTTCAAAATTTTTTTGTTTTATTTACTTTTATCCGCTGCGTTTTATGCCTCGAAACCCATCAATCTATTCCCCACATGGAAAAAGGCCAAGGACTTGCTAACGAAGTTATAGATGTCGCGGGTGCATTAGAACAATTAACAAATCATTTGCAACGGTCACACGCCCTAATGAACTTGAAAGCATCTTCTTTCATGGTTGGCCAATAATATCACCGTCTAAGGATTTTTAATGCCAATGAACCACTCCCCGAGTGGTTACCATAAATACCTTCATGTACCTCCCTGAGAATATAATGTCCTTCTTCTAGATCTACACATTGTAAAAGAGGCTAATTAAACCCTCTCTTATATAGCACCTCATCATACTCAACATACCTCGCAGCCTGATAGCGAAGGTGTCGAGCCTGTAACTTGTCTTCCGACAAAGTTCTCGTGTGAATATAGTTGTAAATTGGGGTCATTCAAGTCTCTTGCACGACCTCTTGTATATGACATATGATTATTTCTGGAATACTTGGAATTTCCTGAATCCCCAAGGGAATTTGTCCTAGAAACACGCAGTACATCTGCGAGCCCATTTTTTCCAAGGCATCCGCATTGCTATTCTCTTCTCTTCGCACACCTTCCAGCTTGGCGCTACCAAATCTTTGGATCAAGCGCTGCACACACCTCATGTACAACTCAGTTCGAGGGCCTCAGGCTTAGAACCCCCCCCCCCCCATTAACTTGATTTACAACCAACTCTGAATCACTCCGAGCTATTAAATTCACAACTCCCACTTCTAAAGCTATTTTCAAACCATTGATTAGGGTTTCATATTCAGCATCATTATTTGTAATATAAAATTTGAAGTGAATGACACTAATCAGATGGTGGCCCTCTGGGGTAATCAGAACAATCCCGGCTCCCACTCTGTTATTATTCAAAATCCCATCGATATGTAGAACCCACCAAGGGTGTGGGAACTCTTCTCTCACTTTGTCAGAGTTATTCCCCTGTGAGGAAAGTTCTGCCAACACTATAGCATTCTCATCTGCCTTGAAATTGAACTCAAGTAGGAAGTCAGCCAACGCTTGTCCCTTGTTTATCGTGTGAGAGAAATATTCCAGATCAAACTGTCCCAACTTAACTGCCCACTTTAGCATTCTTCCTGACGACTCTGGCTTGTGCAAGATGTGTCTCATAGGATAAGCGGTGCAGACCTCTATTCGATGAGCTTGGAAGTATGGCCTCAGCTTTCATGCCGTAAGGACAAGGGAATATACTGACTTTTCCATGTTGATGTATCTAGTCTCTGCATCCATTGATCTCTTACTCATATAATACACAAGCGACTGGTGCCCTCTTCCTCTCTTACCAATGCCGTACTGATGGAATATTCTGAAACCGCCAAATAGAGAATTAACGTTTCCCCATCCTCTGAAACCGTCTGAGGTCCACATAAAATCCTTTCCCATTTCTTTAATAACCTTAAAGAATTCCTTGAATCTATTGAAAGATTTTGAAATGAATTGATTTAATATTATAATCCTTCCCGGTAAACTCGGTACTTGCTTAACGCTGGTGGGAGATTTCATGTTTAGCAGAGCTTTGATTTTCAAGGGATTTGCCTCGATTCCTCGGTGGTTTACCATGAACCCTAGGAACTTCCCCGACTCTACGCCAAACACATATTTCTAAGGATTCAACTTCATTCTATACTTTCTCAAAATGTGGAATATGTCATCCAAATCTGTTATATGATATTCAACTTTCTTAGATTTTACCAGCATATCATCTACATATACCTCCATCGTCTTCCCAATCTGTTTCTTAAACATCTTTTTTACCAACCTTTGATAAGTTTCCTCGACATTTACTAGACCAAATGGCATCCCGACGTAGCAATAGAGACCTCTGTCTGTGATGGATGACGTGTGCTCTTGGTCAGGTTCATGCATGGGGATTTGATTGTAACTAGAGTATTCATCCAGGAAACTCAGTAAAGCATGTCCTGCTGTAGCATCAACTAACTGATCAATTCTTGGTGAAGGGAAGATATCCTTTGGGCAGGATTTGTTTAGATCTGTGAAGTCCACACAAGTTCTCCACTTCCCATCTGGTTTTTTTACTAGCACTGGATCTGCCAACCATTACGGGTAAAAAGGTTCTCTAATCAATCCAACTTCCAAGAATCTATCCACTGCCTCTGCCAAGGCTACAACCATTTCTCTACTTACTGCTCTGCGCTTTTGTTAAATCCTTTTATGTTTGGGATCGATATTCAATCGTTGGCACATGACTTTCGGATCAATCCCAACCATATCTGAGTGGCTCCACCAAATACATCAAGATGTTCCAAGAAAAATTTTGAAAGTCCTTCTTTCAGCCTTAGGTTTAACTGAGAACCAATCTCTAGAACTTTACTTGGATCCTTCTCATCAATTTGGATTTCAATCGTATCTTCAACCGGCCCCATCTTTTCCATGGGCATCGGAATTCCTGGATCCAAGTCAAGCTGGTTGTAATCTTTGTCATTTTGTTTAGAAGGCGCGTCCTCTGGAGGAAGAGCATCAACTTCTTTTCTGAAAGAAGGCGCGCCCTGCATAACAGGGGCATCAACTTCTTTAGAGTCCTTAATGAAAGAAGGCGCATCATGTGATATAGGGGCACCAACTTCTTTTGAAAATTTTGGTGATAAGGGCACGCCCTTAGGAGGAGGGGCATCCACCTTGTACACAACATGTTCAAGATTTTGCATAACATCAGCTCTTCCTTCGAGCCTTTCTCCATTAAAGTTTCCTTGGATTATGTCATTGTTTGGGGGCTCTTCTTCTTCCAACATTTTGATCCTAGGAGTATTTTCTAAAAACAACGTTGCTGAAGGTGACTTGGAGGAGTATTCATTCTCTTGCTCAACATAATAATGGACACGAATCTCCTCGATTGGTTTATCGATCATTCCCTCTGGTTCGTCATTGGAGGCATCTCCGACATGGATATCCTTTCTTTAAAAGCTCCTCATAGCTGGTTGGTAACATTCCCAGGAGTCATATTGGGAACCTTTTCTACTGCCAACCCATTTGGGATGGGGAACTTGATTGTCAGGTGATTTATTGAAGTAATACCCCTCATGTCCCTGAGAAAGGTCATCCTACCACCACATTGTGAGATGATTCCTGATTTAGGACTTTTAAACTCGAGCATCCTTGTTACAGAAAGGACGTTTTCACCTAGAGTGCATGGAAATTGAATTGATCCTATGATCCTAACTCCTTCACCAGAACAGCCATATACCCAAGAATCCTCTCTTGACATGTCCCGATCAGGAAAACCCGTTTTTTTATAAGTATTGTAGTAAAGAATGTTTGTCGAGCTTTAATTATCCACGAAGGCTCTGTTAACATTCTTAGTTCCGATTTGGATAGAAAAGACCAGAGCGTCATTGTGAGGGTGATGTACCCACCTAGCATTTGCCTCTCTGAAGTTAATATCCATCGATTATCCCTTGAATACTTTAGGTGACCGAGTCTCCACCCTGTGGATGTCAGCCAATGGTCGGAACCGGGCTTCCCTTGCGTACCTTTCCAGGGCTCGATTAATGCATTCCATTCCGAGATCTCCTCCGTATATTGCTTGGTACCGCCATCCCTAACAAATTTGTTTTCCTGCAAAATATCATTGTTGCATCCCGGAGGAGTACGACCCTATTCATCTTTTGCTTTATCAGAACCATTTTTGTGCCTCCTTACTTCCTTAACAACCCATTTTCCAATATAACCTTCCTTTATCAGAGCCTCAATTTCATCTTTTAGTTGTCGACATTTATGAGTGTTGTGTTCAGATAATTCATGGAATTCGCAGTATTTCTTTTTATCTTTACTTTTCCAAGACAACAGAAATTCTAGCTTCCTGAAAAGTCCCTTATTCTTATTTACTTTAAAGATGTGCTCAATCAAAGCGGCCAAAGGGGTATATCTGCTGGTTCTACTGTCATAACTTGAGGGGGGACTCCATCCCTTCATATGGTTGCGACGTTCACCCTATTTGGGCTTTGGCTATCTCTTCAATATCTCGGGCTCGGGGATATGTCCCTCTTTCTTGCTCTTCCCTTCTGGCTTGTTTGTGAGGCCGGGTGAACCTCCTCCAAAGATTGTTCCACAACCTTAAACTATTCTACTAAGGCAAAGACATCTGTCAGAGTAGCTGGATCCTTCCCTTGAAAGTGTTTCCAGAAATTTGAACGAACTCTTAATCCTTTTATCAAAAAACTTTTCAGAGCTTTGTCTGAAGCCCCTCTTACACTGATAGACTCGGCGTTGAACTTTTTGAAGTAAGATCCCATACTTTTATTCTCCCTTTGTTTGAAACTGGCCAGAGTAGTGACCAATGGAGTGTACCACATAGCTGCTTGGAACTTAGTCAAGAATAAGATTTTCATCTGATCCCAGGAAGTGATTATCCCTGGTCCAAGCTTTTGAAACCACTACTGTGTGCTTTCCATGAAAGTTGCTGCCAAAAGTTTGCATCTGGACAAGTCTGGAACTTGGTATACATGCATCTCTATGTTGAATCATCCAAGAAACTCCACAAGATCTAACTTCTAGGGAACCTGAGATCTCTAGTGGTGTTACGATATCCGTCCGAAAGCTGAGCCTCTCTTACAACCGCAAAGAATGGTGAAGGAATCTCAGCTGTTGCCATTACCGTCCTTCCAGGTGATTGAACATCTTCTTCACATCATCCACATTAAAGTTCCCCACATCGGGGATAGTATGCATATTGGGTTGTGGATCCTGAGGTTGAGGTGGAGGTGGCACTACCTGATTTCCACCCGGAGAAGTCAGTTGTTGATTAGTATTTTGAGCGTTGGTTTGTCCTTCTCCCGGTATCACTGGTATTTCTTGGTGTCGCCCTTAATTTCCTTCTGGATTTTCTCCTTGTCCTCGGCCTCGGCCCTGAGGAATCTCACCATCATAGGTCTGGATATCCCTACGACCGTCATCTCCCGCATAATTATCTCTTTCAGCTCGATCATATATGTGAGTATCCCTATAGCCACGATAGTTGTTGTGGAGATTGTCATCCAAGTATCTACCTCGGCCTCCACCTCTTCTTCTCCACTGAGGTCTTCTCTAGCGATCACTTCCATAGTCACGACCATACCTATCCATCGATCCACGGAGAAGAGCTCTCTCTCGATCGCGGTGCCACTCCTGATTCTCAGTGGGATTCTGTTAGTGTTTGTGCCCTAGAGACAACATTATTATGTTTATATTATAAAATATTTAGATTATTAATTATGATTATATGGATTATTCTTTAGTAATTTATTATATCTTTATTTTCTGCGATAAGATGTTAGATTAATAAATGTCCTTGGAATATGATATCTAAATCTATATCTCTAAGTACGTGACTTAGAAATGAGATTATGAGAATAGTATTGATATTCCTAAAGGTCCCTAGTCAAGTATTATTGTTAAGGGACGATAATAAATATATTGAGACTAGTGTGTTTGTTGGCTGATGATCACATCTTATTGATCATAGGTATGGTGATACTAAAGTCAAAACACAGGCATATGTATTAAATACATAGTGCTGGATTGACCCGGTGTGAGATACTATATGTTTATGGTGTCATAAGTTAATCTCACAGTGATAATGATGTATTGGTCCTTTGACCTAAAATCATTATATTTCTATACGAGAATTAATATACTTTGATACCATTAAAAGTTATCCTTGACCGGGTAATAATAAAAGTAGACATTGGGTACATTATGAATCGTATGAGAAATATAAATGATCTATATGGGATTTAGCCCTCTTTTATTAAAGGAGTGATGTTATTGGCCTCTTAATTGAGTAAGACTATAAAATGCATGGCCGTGCTCAAATACTGATTTATTTAATAGTTTACTCATTGATCAAGGAAAGAAGGATTGAACGTTAACAGAGGATGACACAATGCATGCCTTGAGTTTGATCTATAATATAAGGCTAAAGGGATTATATTACATTGTACATTATTCACGAAAGGTTTAATTGATCATCGATTTAATTATTATTACTTGGGTAACAATGATGTATTATTAGATGTCGCTCATTGTTTATGATTTTAAATTAGATTTAAAATTGTTGCCAATGTAATAATAACCTAAAGGATCGCACAAAGAATGATTGGAGGATTATTTAATTTAAATTCGGATTTAAATTAAATGTAATTAATTCGAATTATTTGTTATTAATTAAGTGTGACTTAATTAATTAAATAAATAGGAAATTCGAATTTAATATTAAATCTAAAATTAAGTTATTGGATGATTAAATGAGACTTAATAATACAATAATTAGATTTTTGAATTTAATAATAATAATAATAACTCTAAAATTCAGTTTAGGGTTGGAGGCCTATTAGCTCTTGCATATATAATATCTTTTTCTAATAGAATTAGGGTTACACGTTTTATTTGATAAAACATAAACCCTAGCAGCTTGAAGAGAGATAGAGAGAACAAGAAGGCAGCCTCAAGAACGTGCTAGTACACATCCATCCTCTAGGCGATCATTCATGTGGATACCTTCAAGGCGTAGATCGTTCCAGCAACGGGCTACGTGGTGATCATTCAAGACCTCCATCTTTCCATTAATGTAAAGCTTCTTAAGGTAAACATACTGAACTATGATTTAAATATTGTTTTCGCATGGATCCTGCGGAGTGTTTCGATTTTAAGAATTAAATTTACGTTTTTTGTTGCGTTTATGTACTAAAAACCCTTCAATGGTATCAGAGCTACTTGTGAAAAGTTTTTAATTCATTTATGTGTTTAACCGTTTTCGATATATGAGCATGTACGTGATTCACCATGATTTAATGTTGATATAATATGCTTGTATATCTATGGTTTTGAATATATGATATTCATGTGAGTTGTCTAATCATAAGATGATTATGTAATCTGTATATATACTGATATATACATGATTTATGTGTGTTCTAATTATGAGAATCGTATTAGATACGGATTCTGAATTGGATGTTGCAGATTTGCTGAAATCTGGGTCTGGTGTCCAATTTACTTAAATGAATACCCTATTCGATAGGTAAACGAGCGTCTGAAGAAAACTGATAGCTAAAGCTATCGACTCATCTGTAAGGCGTTTGACGTCGTTTACTGCCCGTAAACAGTGATTCTTGTTTTTCTGATTTGATTCTGATTTTTCTGATTTTTGTCATATTTTTTTTATGATTAGATCATGGATAATATGATATGTTAAGATCAGATTATGTGTTTTAACATGCTTTTATGTGTTGTATGAGCATGGTGGATGGTTATGGCCTTTCTGTAACGACCGAGGAATTACGCTTGTATTATATTATAATAATGATAAATTATGTGTATTATGATGTGATTAAATGTGTAAGTTGTTAAACCCTAACTGCTATGTGTTATGTGTTGGCTGTTTTGATCCAAACGTATTTTGGATATTTATTGAACGTTTTATCGTCAGTTATATATATTATATCAAAACCTGTACAGCTCAAAACTATGTTTTAAAAGCCCGTATTTCAAATAAAATCATTGGCCCTATTTTTCCAAAAATGCCCTATACCATATCGCTATTCTGAACCCCTAGACGTTTTACCAATTGACCTTTTTCGCGAAAAACGACTTTTCCGGATCCCTTCGGGTACAAAAAACCCCACAAAAATTATATTTTTATATTTATATCATCATGAAATTATCATATATCATTTTTCTTTGTATTTTTGTATTTTTCACAATTTTTGGGAATTTTTAGTATTTATTTTGTATTTATTGGACATTTAAAAATTCAATAATAATACCCAAAAAATTATAAAAATTGGGGCCAAATATTTTTAATAGGAGTGTAATTAGACCCTTAATTTTACTTAGGGGTATTATCTTCATAAATATAAATACATGAATTATTATTAATTAAATCAGTTAATTATAATTAAAAATCAGGAAAAAATAAAAAGAAAAAGAAAAAGAATTAGGGTTAGGGTTTGGTGAAGAACAGGGCAACAGAATCAAAGCTGATTTTCATCGTGATTCCGGAGTCCAAATCGTTAGTGTAAGTACTCGTTTTGAAGCTTATGATCTGTAGTTTTCGATTATGTAAGTGTTTTTGATGTTTGATTGATCGAACTGAAAGTTTATATTTTCGGGTTTTTAATCGCGAACTCGGGTTTGATTTTCTGGTTGTTGTTTGATGTTTTGATGATTACGAGCGTGTAGATCATCGTTTTGTGAGTCGATTGGAACCGGTTTCGTCGAGGTTGGTGTACGTTTTGAGCTCGCCGGAGTTCCGCCGCCGCCGCGTTTCTCAGGTTTCCGGCTGTTGTAGTCGACGAGGACGAAGGACGAACAGAAGGGGAGCGTCATTGTGTTGCTGTGCGTCGAAAACGCATAAGGAACGAATGGAATCGAACGTTTTCGTCTCGCCGGAAAATCTCCGCCGGCGTCGGATTCTGGGCAGTGGCCGGTGTTCTTCGTGACCCGATTGGGTCGAAGACGACCCGGTTGCAACCCGGTTTCGACCCGGTTTCGATCCAAAAACCCCCAATCTGTATTTCTGATTTCTGTTTCTGAATTTTTATTATTTAATTCTATTTTATAAAAACAAAAATTAGATTTATTAATTCTAAAAATCAATTAAAAATTAATTTTGAATTCTGAAAATAGTATTATTAATTTCTAAATTATTTTATTAAATTATAAATTCGAATTTATTTATTTATTTAATTATTAATTATTTATATAATTATTTATTAATTATTTAATTAATTAATAATTGGATAATTAATTAGTAATTAGGTAATTAATAAATAAGGATTAGAAATAATTAAGAAATGTGATTAATAATCTAATAATTAGTTAATAGTGCAAATAATGATTCGATAATTAGAATTATTATTCGAGCGCTAGTTATTCTATTAATATTGTAATAATTATTCGTATCGTATAATTAGATATTAGTAACTAATTGATTAGCGAATCGTATAAGTCTCGATAGTAATTTAATATTCGATAATTATGCGGGAATTGCGAGTAATTCATAGTTATACAAGTAATTAATCGTTAAGTGATCTATAATTTGAATAATTCGTAGTTATTCGATAAATAGCTTATCGGTTAATTAAGTTGATTGATTATTTGTAAATAATCGATCTAATCGAATAAATATCGATAAGTTATAAATATTATAATAAATTATGATTAATCCTAATATTAGGGATTTATTATTTTAAATTATTAAATAAGTATTTATTAATTATTTATTAGTTATTTATTTATTAAATATTTAAAAAAGTGATTAATTATTTCGATAATTAATCACATGATTTTCAATAAATCATAACTTCTTCATTTTAACTCCAAAAATTATAAAAAATTATTTTTGACTTTGATTTTTCTTAAATAATTATTTAAAAATTATTTTAGGATTTAAAAGGTTGTAATAATTATTTATATTGAATAATAAATTGAATTATTAGTGTTTAATTCATAACAATTCAACCGTTAGTCCGATTTAAGTGAAACGAAGACCCCTAGACTCAGTGAAATGAGACGAATCCAATAAAAATAGTTGTAAGTTATAATTTCTTCCGAAAAAGAGTGATTTGGTGATAATTGATAGTTCGTAAGTCCTAATAGGGGTATAATTGAGCCGAATAAATCCCGAAAAATTATAATAAAATCTGATAAAACTAGTAATGCAGGTATAGCCTAGAATTGATTCTAAAAATAATTATAAATCTAGAAATTAATTATGTGCTTTACGTGCTACGTGCTTTATGTGATTATGTGAATAGATGTGCTGTATAAATGTATGTATATATATGCGAGTCAGATAGAAAAGCATGGGTAGACTGATAAGGTTGCGTGATATCAATTCAAGATACACGTATATAGTAAGTTATCTAAACACCTATCTTTCCATGATTTGTTCAGTGTTAGCAAGGCAGAGCAAGCTAGGGTCAGAAGGCAGTGAGTTAAACCAGGTTATGTACGCGCAAGGCAAGTTTTTTCCACTATTCTAAATTCAGAATAGTGATCTATATTTCTTTTCTATCGTATCAATTCTCTTTGATAATCATTGTTCATATACACTGTTACCCATTTATTATTTCTTGTTCCAGTTTCATTTCAATTCTTGATTTACCCAATTTATTGAATTCCCTGTTCATATTTCAATTCCTTTACCCTACATATACTCTGGTATATCCTGGTGTTGGGATATATCAATAGCATACCGATTGTTCCGGATGCTCAGCCTTGGACTGGATGGTTACCATAAAGGCTGAGTTTTTCCCAGACCATTAATTAATAAGCCATAGTTGCCTGAGTACTCCTTATGTTGGTTGGGTCTATGCAGTTGGGTATAGATCCGCACTATATTCTGACTGATCAGCAGATTATAGTGCATATGTTGGTTCTTGTTTCCAGTCTTGTTCATTTGGCACTCGCCATCATTGGTAAATTACTATTCGATACAGATACAGATGGTTGTTACAACCAGCAGCTTATTGTTTCTCTCATTTCTCTTTCTCTATACCATATATATATTTTTGCAGGCTTGTTGAGCAATTTTGGCTCATCCCTTTTTATTGTTACTCCTATTGTTTTACAGTTAAGGTAGAGAATGAAACCCATCAGGACCCGCATAGTCAAGAAGCGAGTCAAGCAGCGGGACCCTCTTATACCAAGAGTGTTCCTTCCTATTCCCAAAGAGAGCTTTGAATTGCCAGATCAGGTGTAGCAGGATAAGTAGTAATGTTGGGTTGAATAAAAGTCTTGTGTAGTTTGAATAAAAGTTGTGTAGTGAAACTGTAGATAGAATAAAGTTTTGTATCAAAGATAGTTCTTGAGACAGGTTTTATTTAGTTGGGTTTGTAATAAAGTGTAGTGCATAATTCTTATTTTCAAACTCAGACCTTAAAAGATCCTGAGTAGTGATAGTTCGGGGTAATTATTATATTTATATTCCGCTTGTGCAGGTATAGTTGGTAATTGTTGTTAATAATGCCCCAAATCTATACCCCGGATTTGGAGGGTGTTATAGTTGGCATCAGAGCTTAGGTTTGACCTTTGAAAACAAGAACGTTAGGGTTAAGATAAGATAGGAAAATGAGATAGGATGAGAGTAAGAGTGTTAGGATTGTTTGTCTATGTGATTAGAAGTTATGAGTTGTAGGATTGTAATTTGATTGTTTTTATGTTATTATTTTTATGTATATTAGATGGCTTCTTTATCATCGTCTACGGAGAGGACCGAGACAGATCCAGTGGATGCACCGGTAGTAGCCCCAGTATCAGAGCAGATCTTACCTCCATTTCCACCTGAGCCAGCACCAGAGATACCACTTCCCCCAGAGGTACCAAGTTTTGCAGATTATTTTCCATACTTTAAGCCAGAGATACCAGATATTCCACTATTAGAGTTTTCGATGTTTGATATTCCTGATATGGTTGATCTTCCGCAGTGGGAGGATTTAGAGCCTCAGATTCCGATGCCACCAGTCGAGATTCCAGAGATGCCACAGATGGAGCCAGAGGCAGAGCCGCCAGTGTATGCGCCTATGGAGCAGCCTGTCTTATTTCCTGCCCCATTAGCCATTTATGCACCTGTTCCGGGAGTTTATCAGTTTCCTCAGCCGGAGTTTATGGATGAGATCGTGGTAGATGGACCATTACCTTCTCGAGGTTCCAGCACTGATCTTCGTGAGCATCATACCGTGACTTATCAGCGTTTTCAGGCAGAGAGGGAGGAGAGGATTAGATGGCAGAACCAGTGTAGAGAGATCCTTGGATTGTATGAGACGCAGACAGATGGTCATGTCAGAGCATTACGACCAGATTATATACTGAGAGAGAGGTTATATCAGATTCACCGGATTAGCTCGCAGTAGCTTATTGATTTGAGACAACAGGATCTTAGCGCGGAGACAACATATCGCAGAGCATTGGGACTTACCGAGGCAGTGCTAGAGGCATTGCAGGAGGAGTTGAGCCACGTACCACCAGGATTTTGAGATTAGCAAATCGATGAGTGTTGTATTATGTATATTTTATAGATAGAGGCAGTATAGTAATGTATGACTAGTTTGTATGAGTGTAGTTACTGACTTTGACCGATAGTAGTAGTAGCAGTATGACTGTTATATCATAGGTGTTTGTATCAAGCACTAACACCTGTATCTGGTGTTCTACCTATATATATATACGAGATGATCTTTTGCACATTTTCTTTATTTTATTTCCAGTTATTTAAGCATTTATATTTATTTCAGTACCATTGCATATTTACAAATGTTGTTTTATTTACGATCATGTTGTACCCTTATGTTTTAAAAAAAAATTAAAAAAAAGCACATCATACTGTTTTATCTATTCAGTTATTTAATAAGCTGTTTTATTTTCTCAAATCGACTATTTTAATACATGTTTAATATACTGTTATTAAAGAAGACTCATTGTTTATTTACCAGAAAGATGGCACCTAAAAGAAAAGCACAACCCGACTCATCGAATGGAAACACCGAGGGCCAAAACAATAATAAACAGATGGATCGGATGTTTAATCTCATGCAACAGCGGATGTTGATGATGCAACAACAAATGCAGCAGCAACAACAGCAGTTCCAGCAACAGATGTTACAGCAAGCCGCTCATCCAGGACATCAAATACCACCAGCAGCACCTACGACTACTTTCAAGCAATTTCAGTCGGTGAAGCCACCAGAATTTATGGGTTCCACGGATCCTACAAAAGCGAGAGCGTGGCTGAAAGAGATGGAAAAGGCTTTTTCGTTGGTAAAGGTTGAGGAAGAGCAGAAGACGGATTTCGCTAGCTATTTCGTAAAAGGCGAAGCTAATTACTGGTGGGAATCGAAGAAAGCTTTGGAAGAAGAAGGTGTGGTGACCTGGAATAGATTCACTGATCTTTTCTTGGAGAAATATTTTCCTCATTTTATGAAGAACCAGATGGAGCTCAAGTTCCTGGAGCTGAAACAAGACAACTTATCGGTTGCGGATTATGAGACCAATTTTACTGAATTGGCAAGGTTTGTTCCAGAGCAGGTGGATACGGACGAGAAGCGGGCCAAGAGATTTCAGCAAGGACTGAAACCATGGATTCGTAGCAGGGTAGCTGTGTTTGAATTGACAACTTATACGGCTGTTGTTCAGAAGGCTATGATTATTGAAGGAGAAAACGAAGCAGCTCAGAAAGAGAAAGGACCAGGGAATTTTCAGAATCGTTTCAACAAAAGGCCGGGATTTCAAGCTCGAGGAAAAGTAAACTTTAGGAGGCCAGAACAAAACAACCAGAGGATGGGTAAACGACTACCTACCCCAACTCAGCAAAGGCATATTCGACCGCCTGTACCTGATTGCAGAACGTGTGGTAGAAAGCATACGGGAATTTGCAACAAGCCAAATGTCACGTGTTTCAAGTGCAAGCAAAGGGGACACTATTCTGGAGAATGTCTGATGGGAAAAGCAGAAGTTACTTGTTTTCAATATGGGAGAAAAGGACATATCGCCAGAGACTGCAGAGGAATTGCAATGGCTGCTAGTATTCCAAGAGTTTTAGCATTACCTCCACCTCCACTACCACAGCAAAATCAGCCCAGAGCAAGGACTTTCAACATGTCAATGAAGGAAGCGGTACAGAGTCCGAATGTGGTTGCAGGTACACTCCCTGTAAATTCCGTAAATGTTTTGGTATTGATTGATTCAGGAGCTACTAGATCTTTTATTTCTGAAGCTTTTATCTCTAAGATAGATTGTGAGGTTCAGTGGTTGGATGAAGTGTTAGTCATAAAATTAGCGAATAATGATCAGGTTGCAGTAGATCGAGTATGCCCGAGTTGTGATATTGAGATAGGGAGATGTCATTTTTCAGTTGATTTGATACCTTTTAGGTTAGGGGAGTTTGATGTTATTTTAGGAATGGATTGGCTATCTAGTAATAATGCTCAAATTGACTGTGCGAATAAGAGAGTGAAATTGCAAACTGAAGAAAATGAAACGGTAATATTTAAAGGTGAGAAGCAAAAGCAGAAATTCCTATCAATAATGCAGACGAGAAGATTGCTACGTCAAGGATGTCAAGCTTATTTAGCCTATGTACGGGATGCTGATAAGGGAAATTTGAATATTGAAGATATTCCTGTAGTTTGTGAATTTCTTGATGTTTTTCCAGACGAATTACCAGGACTTCCACCAGATCGAGAAATCGAGTTCACTATTGACTTGACGCCAGGGACCGAACCAATTTCGAAAGCTCCATATCGAATGGCACCTGTTGAAATGAGGGAAATAGCAAAGCAGTTGCAAGAACTTCTTGACAAAGGAATTATAAGGCCAAGTGTATCCCCATGGGGTGCGCCAGTATTGTTCGTGAAAAAGAAGGATGGTAGTATGCGACTGTGTATTGATTATCGTGAGCTGAACAAGTTAACTATCAAGAATAAATATCCTTTACCTCGCATCGATGATTTATTTGATCAACTAAAAGGAGCAGCATGGTTTTCGAAAATCGACTTACGATAAGGCTATCATCAGTTAAAGATCAAGGCCGAAGATATTCCAAAGACAGCGTTTAGAACGAGGTACGGACACTATGAATTTCTTGTGATGGCTTTTGGATTGACGAATGCACCTGCAGCGTTTATGGATTTGATGAATCGAATATTCAAGAAGTATTTGGATAAGTTTATCATTGTATTTATTGATGACATCTTGATCTACTCAAAGACGGAAGAAGAGCATGCAGCGCATTTAAGAACGACATTGGAGATATTACGAAAGGAGCAGCTTTATGCAAAATTTTCAAAATGTGAATTTTGGTTGAAAGAAGTGCAGTTTCTAGGGCATATCATCAGTAGAGAAGGCATTCAAGTTGATCCAGCAAAGATTGAAACTGTGTTGAATTGGGAAAGACCAAAGACGCCGACAGAGGTTCGAAGTTTCTTAGGATTGGCAGGATATTATCGAAGATTTGTCAAAGATTTTGCGCAGATAGCGACACCGCTGACCAAGTTAACTCGACAAAGTGAAAAGTTTGAATGGAATAGTAAGTGTGAAGAAAGTTTTCAAGAATTGAAGAATCGGTTGGTGACTGCACCAGTATTAGTACTGCCAGACGAGCAAGGAAATTTTGTTATTTACAGTGACGCTTCATATCGCGGTTTAGGATGTGTGTTGATGCAACATGGTAACGTCATTGCATATGCGTCGAGACAACTTAAACCTCATGAGCAGAAATATCCTACGCATGATCTGGAATTGGCAGCAATTGTATTTGCATTGAAGCTTTGGAGACACTATCTGTACGGTGAAAAATGCGAAATCTACACGGATCATAAAAGTCTGAAGTATATCTTCACGCAAAAGGAACTAAACATGCGACAACGTCGATGACTGGAATTAATTAAAGATTATGATGTTACAATCAGTTATCATCCAGGAAAAGCAAATGTTGTAGCAGATGCACTAAGCAGAAAAGAAAGATTAAATCGGTTAACTTCATGTGAAGAATTGGTTAAAGAATTCGACAAATTGGAAATTGAGATTCGTATTCCTCATGAATCTGCAGGAACTATTTACGCTATGACTTTTCAACCAGGGTTGCTAGAAAAGATTCGCCATTGTCAAGATAAAGTGATGAGTCAAGACGACAACTTAACAGGAGAAGAGATTACAACTCAGAAAGATAATAAAGGAATTTTACATTTTGCGTCAAGAATCTGGATCCCTAACGTGGCAGAATTAAAAGAAGAAATTATGCGAGATGCGCACAATTCGAAGTATTCCATTCATCCAGGAAGCACGAAAATGTATCGCGATTTGAAGGAAAACTTTTGGTGGCCGAATATGAAGAAGGAGATAGCAAAATGGGTGAGTAAATGCTACACATGCCAGCGAGTTAAAGCAGAGCATCAACGTCCGAGTGGGTTATTGCAACCATTAGACATTCCAGAATGGAAATGGGAACATCTAGCGATGGATTTCGTAGTGGGACTTCCAAGGACGAAAGCCAATCACGATGCAATTTGGGTTATTATTGATCGATTGACGAAATCAGCACATTTTCTTCCAATTAATGAGAGATTTTCATTGGACAAGCTAGTGCACTTATATCTTAAAGAAATTGTGATGCGTCATGGAGTACCAGTATCAATTGTATCGGATCGAGATCCTCGTTTTAATTCAAGATTTTGGAGACAATTCCAAGAATGTCTAGGAACGAAGTTGAATATGAGTACAGCCTATCATCCGCAAATTGACGGTCAAAGTGAAAGGACAATTCAAATGATTGAAGACATGCTACGAGTTTGTGCGATCGATTTTGAAGGTAGTTGGGATGAACATTTACCCCTAGTAGAATTTTCTTATAATAACAGCTATCATGCCAGTATTGGAATGCCACCGTATGAAGCATTATATGGAAGGAAATGCATATCACCAGTGCATTGGGATGAAGTTGGAGAACGCAAGATTTTGGGTCCAGAATTAATTCAGAAGACAAAAGAAAAGATTAAACTTATTTGAAAACAATCGAGGCAGCACAAAACAGACAAAGCAGGTATGCAGACCAAGCAATGAAGGATATGGACTATCAGGAAGGAGAACACGTATTGCTCAAAATATCGCCATGGAAAGGATTGACCAGATTTGGAAATAAAGGGAAATTGAAGCCACGATACGTTGGACCATTTGAGATTTTGAAGAAAATTGGGAAGGTTGCGTACGAGTTAGCTTTACCACCACATATGCAGCACATTCACAACGTATTTCATGCATCTATGCTTAACAAGTATAATCCTGATACAAGGCATGTAATAGAATATGAACCAGTAGAATTTCAGGCAGATTTGTCGTATGTAGAACAGCCAATAAGAATTCTAGATAGGCAAGAGAGGGTATTAAGAAATAAGTCTGTGTCATTAGTGAGAGTTTTATGGAGAAACCCAGTGGTTGAAGAATCAACCTGGGAGCTTGAGAGTGAAATGTTAGAAAGGTATCCTCAGTTATTTGCATAATGTGATTCTGAGGACCGAATCTTGTTAAAGGGGGGGAGAATGTAACGACCGAGGAATTATGCTGGTATTATATTATAATAATGATAAATTATGTGTATTATGATGTGATTAAATGTGTAAGTTGTTAAACCCTAACTGCTATGTGTTATGTGTTGGCTGTTTTGATCCAAATGTGTTTTGGATATTTATTGAACGTTTTATCGTCAGTTATATATATTATATCAAAACCTGTACAGCTCAAAACTATGTTTTAAAAGCCCGTATTTCAAACAAAATCATTGGCCCTATTTTGCCAAAAATGCCCTATACCATATCGCTATTCTGAACCCCTAGTCGTTTTACCAATTGACCTTTTTCGCGAAAAACGACTTTTCCGGATCCCTTCGGGTACCAAAAACACCACAAAAAATATATTTTTATTTTTATATGATCATGAAATTATCATATATCATTTTTCTTTGTATTTTTGTATTTTTCACAATTTTTGGGAATTTTTAGTATTTATTTTGTATTTATTGGACATTTAAAAATTCAATAATAATACCCAAAAAATTATAAAAATTGGGGCCAAATATTTTTAATAGGAGTGTAATTAGACCCTTAATTTTACTTAGGGGTATTATCTTCATAAATATAAATACCTGAATTATTATTAATTAAATCAGTTAATTACAATTAAAAATCAGGAAAAAATAAAAAGAAAAAGAAAAAGAATTAGGGTTAGGGTTTGGTGAAGAACAGGGCAACAGAATCAAAGCTGATTTTCATCGTGATTCCGGAGTCCAAATCGTTAGTGTAAGTACTCGTTTTGAAGCTTATGATCTGTATTTTTCGATTATGTAAGTGTTTTTGATGTTTGATTGATCGAACTGAAAGTTTATATTTTCGGGTTTTTAATCGCGAACTCGGGTTTGATTTTCTGGTTGTTGTTTGATGTTTTGATGATTGCGAGCGTGTAGATCGTCGTTTTGTGAGTCGATTGGCACCGGTTTCGTCGAGGTTGGTGTACGTTTTGAGCTCGCCGGAGTTCCGCCGCCGCCGCGTTTCTCAGGTTTCCGGCTGTTGTAGTCGACGAGGACGAAAGAGGAACAGAAGGGGAGCGTCATTATGTTGCTGTGCGTCGAATACGCAGAAGGAACGAATGGAATCGAACGTTTTCGTCTCGCCGGAAAATCTCCGCCGGCGTCGGATTCTGGGCAGTGGCCGGTGTTCTTCGTGACCCGATCGGGTCGAAGACGACCCGGTTGCAACCCGGTTTCGACCCGGTTTCGATCCAAAAACCCCCAATCTGTTTTTCTGATTTCTGTTTCTGAATTTTTATTATTTAATTCTATTTTATAAAAACAGAAATTAGATTTATTAATTCTAAAAATCAATTAAAAATTAATTTTGAATTCTGAAAATAGTATTATTAATTTCTAAATTATTTTATTAAATTATAAATTTGAATTTATTTATTTATTTAATTATTTAATTATTTATCTAATTATTTATTAATTATTTAATTAATTAATAATTGGATAATTAATTAGTAATTAGGTAATTAATTAATAAATAAGGATTAGAAATAATTAAGAAATGTGATTAATAATCTAATAATTAGTTAATAGTGCAAATAATGATTCGATAATTAGAATTATTATTCGAGCGCTAGTTATTCGATTAATATTGTAATAATTATTCATATCGTATAATTATATATTAGTAACTAATTGATTAGCGAATCGTATAAGTCTCGATAGTAATTTAATATTCGATAATTATACGGGAATTGCGAGTAATTCTTAGTTATACAAGTAATTAATCGTTAAGTGATCTATAATTTGAATAATTCGTAGTTATTCGATAAATAGCGTATCGGTTAATTAAGTTGATTGATTATTTGTAAATAATCGATCTAATCGAATAAATATCGATAAGTTATAAATATTATAATAAATTGTGATTAATCCTAATAATTTGGGATTTATTATTTTAAATTATTAAATAAGTATTTATTAATTATTTATTAGTTATTTATTTATTAAATATTTAAAAAAGTGATTAATTATTTCGATAATTAATCACATGATTTTCAATAAATCATAACTTCTTCATTTTAACTCCAAAAATTATAAAAAAATTATTTTTGACTTTGATTTTTCTTAAATAATTATTTAAAAATTATTTTAGGATTTAAAAGGTTGTAATAATTATTTATATTGAATAATAAATTGAATCATCAGTGTTTAATTCATAACAATTCAACCGTTAGTCCGATTTAAGTGAAACGAAGACCCCTAGACTCAGAAAAATGAGACGAATCCAATAAAAATAGTTGTAAGTTATAATTTCTTCCGAAAAAGAGTGATTTGGTGATAATTGATAGTTCGTAAGTCCTAATAGGGGTATAATTGAGCCAAATAAATTCTGAAAAATTATAATAAAATCAGATAAGACTAGTAATGCAGGTATAAGCCTAAAATTGATTCTAAAAATAATTATAAATCTAGAAATTAATTATGTGCTTTACGTGCTACGTGCTTTATGTGATTATGCGAATAGATGTGCTGTATAAATGTATGTATATATATATGCGAGTCAGATAGAAATGCATGGGTAGACTGATAAGGTTGCGTGATATCAATTCAAGATACACGTATATAGTAAGTTATCTAAACACCTATCTTTCCATGATTTGTTCAGTGTTAGCAAGGCAGAGCAAGCTAGGGTCAGAAGGCAGTGAGTTAAACCAGGTTAAGTACGCGCAAGGCAAGTTTTTTCCCCTATTCTAAATTCAGAATAGTGATCTATACTTCTTTTCTATTGTATCAATTCTCTTTGATAATCATTGTTCATATACACTGTTACCCACTTATTATTGCTTGTTCCAGTTTCATTTCAATTCTTAATTTACCCAATTTATTGAATTCCCTGTTCATATTTCAATTCCTTTACCCTACATATACTCTGGTATATCCTGGTATTGGGATATATCAATAGCATACCGATTGTTCCGGATGCTCAGCCTTGGACTGGATGGTTACTATAAAGGCTGGGTTTTTCCCAGACCATTAATTAATAGGCCATAGTTGCCTGAGTACTCCTTATGTTGGTTGGGTCTATGCAGTTGGGTATAGATCCGCACTATATTCTGACTGATCAGCAGATTATAGTGCATATGTTGGTTCTTATTTCTAGTCTTGTTCATTTGGCACTCGCCATCATTGGCAAATTACTATTCGATACAGATACAGATGGTTGTTACAACCAGCAGCTTATTGTTTCTCTCATTTCTCTTTCTCTATACCATATATATATTTTTGCAGGCTTGTTGAGCAATTTTGGCTCATCCCTTTTTATTGTTACTCCTATTGTTTTACAGTTAAGGTAGAGAATGAAACCCATCAGGAACCGCATAGTCAAGAAGCGAGTCAAGAAGCGGGACCCTCTTATACCAAGAGTGTTCCTTCCTATTCCTGAAGAGAGCTTTGAATTGCCAGATCAGGTGTAGCAGGATAAGTAGTAATATTGGGTTGAATAAAAGTCTTGTGTAGTTTGAATAAAAGTTGTGTAGTGAAACTGTAGATCGAATAAAGTTTTGTATCAAAGATAGTTCTTGAGACAGGTTTTATTTAGTTGGGTTTGTAATAAAGTGTAGTGCGTGATTCTTGTTTTCAAACTCAGACCTTAAAAGATCCTGAGTAGTGATAGTTCGGGGTAATTATTATATTTATATTCCTCTTGTGCAGGTATAGTTGGTAATTGTTGTTAATAATGCCTCAAATCTATACCCCGGATTTGGAGGGTGTTATACTTTCGACCTTAATGTAATGGTTTTAGTTTTGGTTTTAAATACAACTTGCATGTCGTCAATCTTTGTAATCATAAATCTCGAATGTAACTCGAGTTATTCTTGTAAGTTCATTAGATTAGTTTTACTTTCAATCATGTAATGTAATTGAAGACTCAAGAAGGATATCCAATGGAGATGATTCAAATAAGAAGACGAGGCATACAAGAAGTCTAAACAAAGAAGAAGACTTATGTAATAAGTAGTTATATTTATTTCCATCACCACATTAGATTGACCTTGATCTTTATCATGAGCTTGATAAAGATCACATAGGATCGGGCAATAACCAAACATATTTACTTTATTGCACTTTACATATTGATGTATGAATGTATGTATAGAATAATTATTGATGCATGCTTTAATTAGATTAATCATGCATGAATGTATGTATTAGATACGTCACCCATGCCATGCCTAAACAAGATAAAATCTGTAATGACTTCAGATTTTAAAATTCACAAACGATTATGAGATTCTCGTGTTTATGAAACACAGAATGAAATACGAATCTTTTTTATTTCCGACATGGGGCGATTTTTTTAATAACGGGTTCATAGAACTTGTAAGGCTATGGGTTTTAAGCGAGACCGATGTGACTCCTCCACTACCTGGAAATCAAATCATTGATGAGTATTGATTTGAACTATTTTATTTAAGGAAAAATTTAGAATCTCTTTATGATGGGATCATGATCGTTATAATACTAACAAAACCCTAATATTTATATTAAGTTATTTAGATGCCTTCCAATATGTCCAATGCGTTAACCCCTAGATCGATAAGGAGTGGGTTCGCCAGAGCGAAGTACTCCCATCTATCATGGGATGGCGCGTTGAAGTACATGATACTTTTTAGACCTTTGGGTTTTAACTTAACTAAGTTACCACAATAGGATTGTGAACTTAGAGGCATAGAGTTTGGTGAGATTTATTGGATAAATAAGAATAAATATTGTTCCACTAAACTATCCAAGAGTTATATACTTGATATAATTGACAAATGTTGTCTACCTTATTAAATAATGTTTTAGGAGTAAAGCCAAAGCTGAACTAAAATGTTGTGAAAATTTGGATCTTGGCTCACTAGAAAGTATATAGAAGATACTCTTTCTGAATTAATCGTTAGGGCTATTAATTTGATAAAATAGTGGGAGATATATATTTTGATATATATGAATAATCACTTGAACATAATTTAATAATTATCTGTAAACTAATTTATCTTATGCATTTTAAACATTATAGATATCAAATTATAATCAATTCGAACAACTTATATGTGCGATCAGTCCTTGAGAAGGATAAGCTGACAAGAACAAACTTCCTTGACTGGCAGAGGAACTTGAGGATTGTCCTCAAACAAGAGCGCAAGCACTATGTCATAGATATCCCTCGCCCTGCACCTCTCCGTGAAGGAGCATCCCGTGCTCAATATAATGTTTATCAAAAATATATCGATGATGACACGGATGTTCAATGTCTCATGTTAGCGACCATGAGTGCTGAACTTCATAAACAACATGAGTGTGGCGCCCTCCAAACCCTTCTCAGAGGTTTGGGGTCCACAACATATACTCAATATATAAACCTGTATAGAAAATATTATTTGCAATGACCCTGCTTTACATAACCACGGATCGCAACAGGTTAAAGTATGAAAATAAGCCACAACCTTAACTTTTATTACAACGCACCAAATTCCCAACTAATTAAATTTACAACTGATATGAAATTATTCTTACAACCTTACTATCTCACTACTGCAATAAGCTCCTGCTAGCTCGATCAATCATAATCTGGAATCCTAGCTCGAATATTGAACTGGGAAACCTCGCTATCAACCGTATCCTTCTTAACTGTAGAATACATAAAAAGATTCGCAAAAGTGAGCTAACTAGCTCAGCAAGTCATATTATCAATAACTGAGGTTAAACAATAATAAACGAGGTGATTCAAAGGAATCAAGTTTCTTGTTAAACAACCAATAGAATTGGATATTCATTTAAAGTTTTTAAAACCAAGGTTAGGCTGCTGATCAGTCACGCGCTAACCCCGAGCAAAGCACACAGCACTGCTCTAACTAGTGGATCCAGGGCACACATTGGCCTAACTTGACCATCGATATGGTCTGACCACGAATCTGGTCCACAAAAAGAAAACTATCCAATTCTAAAGCATTTCAATATGATCAACAATAGAGTTCAATAAAAATAGATCATAATTAATAACAATAAAATATTTGTAAAAGAGCATGGTAAAAATTCATGGTTACCAAAAGGGTATGTCAAAGTACATAAAAGAAGTGGCCTCCAGCCGGTAGGATAATCGGATATTAGATGAATAGTATTTTTACAAGGTTTTAGTACTTTGATATCACAAGGTATGGTTGAGTATAAAAGTTTCTGTATGTGTAAACAATTCTGTTCCAGTGTTTGGTATATATGATGGATATATATTTGTGGAGTAGTATCTTATTTGTGTGGTTTAGTATCTGGTAAATCAACAAGAAATGGTTTACAAAGAATAAGGCTTACGGCTCAAAGATCAAATGATATGGCTCAGGATCAAGGCTAAAGGATTCAAAGTATGTACAGTATAAAACAGAGCTATTTTGGGTATTAACAGTATGTCACAAGAGCATTTAGAAATATTTGTATTCTATCTCGAGAAAGGTTTAGAAATACTTGCTTATCATAATCGATTTCAACTTCACTTGTACTTGTCTAATGACTTCATTCAACAATCACTCGTCTGCTTCTCCTATGCCTCGCTTCTATCCTCTGATTACTTGCTATATTTTCTACAAGTCAATTCTATTTTCTGATCACCTGCTTCTCTTTCCTACGCCTTGCTTACTCTGCTAGGCATCATAAGTCTCTATCAATATTTTAACTCATATGATTCAATTCGACATACACTTCTATCTACCCTTCGTTTCACCCAAATCCGATTAACGGATTGAAAGTTACGCTATAAACAAGTAAACACCGAACATATAGACCGACAGTCAATCAACAGGTCACATATAACACATAACACGTTAAATAATCAATGACATATCATTTATAAAGGAGTCTCGGGTCGTAAACAGGCTTTCAGGTATTTAAAATAATTTTTAAAACATTTTTCGGAATTAAAACGGGTCGTTGGATCAATTTCAGAATATTAAACAGGGTTCGATTGGCCAATTCTGGCTTCAAAACAATTTTATAATAATTATCGAGCCTTGAAAATAATTTAGAATAATATTTTAAAGCTCGAAACTATTATTCAGAATTTTTAAATCATTTTTAAATAATTAAATCTAATTAAATAATTAATTAAAATCAATTAATAATTAATTAAATCAATTAATCAATTAATTTTCGAATTAATTGACCAATTAATCAATTAAAAATTAACTGAAATTAATTAACTAATTAATTTAGATTTGTTTTTGAATTAAAAATAATTTTTGGAATTAAAATAATAATTTTCAGAATTTTTAGAAATTAAAAACAAATTTTGGAAATGAATTTATAAAAAAAATCTTATTTTTAAAAGTTTTTGAAACAAATATCCAATTTCTGCAAAGCTGGGAAACCTTGGGGGGCTAAACTATAAAAACAGAAGTTAGAAATTCATTTTACAGAATTTTGGATCAAAACCGGGTCAAACTGGGTCGGAACTCCGGGTCACCAAGAACAGAAACGGGTCGCGAAGAACCCAGTTTCCGGTGACCGGAATACGGCTCCGGTGAGCCCCGATTCTGGTGAAAACAGAATGGTTTGACACGATTCAAGTGGGGTTTTCATTCTAAACCATCTCAGGAGTTCAAATCAGTTAACAAATGGACCAAACGACATCTGGAAACGAAAATCTGGCCAAAACACGAAGAACTCCGACGAGAACTTTAAAATACAACTCCGAGCTTATCAGAAATCGTTTGTGACATATGAATATATGATTCGATTGCAAATTTGATAAGGAACACGATGCACCCATCAAGTTCGACTGAAAACCCCTAACCAAGATTCCCCCAAATCGAATTGAAAACATTCAAACCATATAAACCCTAATTCCTTCAATCAGAGAATTAAACTTAAAATTGAACATGTTATTGAACTCCAAATCAAGAGTACAATATACCAAAATCATCAGGAAGAAAAGATCTTTAATATGCAAGCATCAAATCATACAAACAATCTTCCGTACAAAAAAATCATCATTTAATTATCAAGAAATTCGAATATAAATAATTAAATAGAAAATCACCTGATGTTTCTGGGTTGAAATTGATGGAAAATTTGGATTCTAGATTTCAGTAGCTTCGTTTTGAGTATATGTACGCCAAAATCGGATATCGATAACGCCTCCGAATTTGTATTTGATTACGAAGAACATAATATAATTATAGTATTTTCTCTGTATAAATTCTGTAAATACTGTTTGCAAATGATTTCCGGTACAAAATAAAATACGGTAGAGGCTATTTATAATTATGGGAAATTAGTATCCAGTTGGATCATTCCGGATATAAAACGGTACGTTTATTTATAAAAACTGATCCAAACGGTATCGGTTTTCGAGATAATTATCCAAATCAGTACAATTTGTACTGCGGTCTTGGTCTCAGCGCCTGGTTACACGTATTACGAGGTGATAATTGTGATAGTTTAATACAAAGCTCCCGTTTCTCGAAAATACGAGTTTTATTGATTTACCGAAACGAATATTGTATCGAAAATGTTGCGCCGGGGCCCGCGCAGGACAAACCGTACGCCGGATCGAAAAAGTCGAAACATGGAATATGCTCGGAATATTACAATTAGGTTAGGAAGGAGTTCTCGGAAAAGTTTCGGGTTCTAAAAACGTAACAACGGATGACGTCGGTTGGTTCCCGTTTTTATAAAATAGATTTTAAATACCCGGAAAAAGATTTTAGAAATTTCAGATGATTCTTATAAAACCATAAACCAACATAAAAATAATTAGGAAGATATGACAATTATCTATATTTTATTTTGGACATATAAATATTAAAATACTCAATTAATATTATTTTTGAATATCCAAGTACAGATAACATTTAACAATTAACTCACAGAATAGATACTGTACACACATAATAATTGTATAATAACAAAAATAATTACACGATATATCCCGGATATTACATCCTTCCCCCTTAAAAGGATTCTGTCCTCAGAATCTCCTAAGAAAATAAATGAGGGTACTTTTCTCTCATATCACTTTCTAACTCCCAGGTTGACTCTTCAACCTTTGGGTTTCTCCACAATACTCTTACTAACTTTACCACTTTATTCCTCAATATTTTCTCTCTATTTTCTAGAATCTCTACCGAATTCTCTACATATGACAAATCTGCCTGAAGCTCTATTGGCTCATATTCTATTACATGCCTCGAGTCTGGATTATATTTCTTAAGCATTGATATGTGAAAAATATTATGAACTCCATGTGCGGAGGTAACGTTAACTCAAAAGCTATTTTGCCAACGTGCTTTAAGATTTCAAAAGGTCCGACATATCTTAGGCTCAGTTTTTCTTTCTTTCCAAACCTCGTTAATCCCTTCCACGGCGCTATTTTTAGTAGTACTAAGCTTCCTTCTTCGAATTCCATGTCTTTCCTTGATTGATCTGTTTATATCCTTTGACGGTCCGGTATGGCTATCAATCTCTTCTGGATAACTTCAATAACTTCCTTTGTCTCCTGTACTAATTCAGGTCCAAGTATTTTACGCTCTACTGCTCCGTCTTAATACACTAGAGATCTGTATTTGTGTCCATAAAGGGCTTCTTAGGGTGACATCCCGATACTAGCGTGATAACTATTGTTGCAAGCAAATTCTATCAGAGGTAAATGCTCGCCCCAATTTTCTTTGAAATCAATAGCATAAATACGTAATAAGTCCTCTATTGTCTGGATTATTCTTTCACTTTGGCCATCCGTCTCTCGGTGATAATCTGTACTCATATTCAATCTTGTTCCTAAACATTCTTGAAAACTCTTTCAAAATCTCGAATTAAATCTTGGATCTCGATCAGATACGATAGACACAAGAATTTCATGACGAACTACAATTTCCTTCAGGCACCTATGGATCAACTTATCGAGCGAAAATCTTTCGTTTATAAGCAGAAAATGAGCTGGCTTGGTAAATCTATCCACTATAAGCCAAATGGCATCATGATTAGTTTTTGTGCTTGGTAACCCCAACTATGAAATCCATAGTGATATGCTCCCACTTCCACTCTGGAACTTCCAATGACTGTAACAATCCACTTGATCTCTGATGCTCTACTTTAACTCTGTTGACATATATAACATCTGCTAATTCATTCTGCAATTCCCCGCTTCATATCTAACCACCTATAATTTCCTTTAAATCTCTATACATCTTGGTACTCCCTGAATGGATTGAATACCTCGAATTATGAGCTGCCTGTAAAATTTCATCCTTCAATTCCATCACTGGTGGAATCCAAGTTCTAGAAGAAAACCTAAGAATACCTTGATCGTCCTTTTTGCGTGCACTATTCTTCCTATACTAAATGATTTATATCCTGTTTCATTACCTCTTCCTGACACTTCTTTATCTTTTCTAACAATTCTGATTGAAAAGTTATACTTATACATTCTTACTCCTTTTTGTATTATGCACTCTGACTTTCAATTCCAACTTCTAGAATTCCATAGATAATTCTTCTCGTACAGTCTCTATGTTCATTCTCTCTCCTTCTTGCTCATCTCTTGCCACTACATTTGCTTTTCCTCGAGAGTTCATACTTCAACTCTTGTGGTCCGTATATATCTCACATCTTTCTCTATACTTATAATATTTCCCAATCTTTCAAAATGAATATTATTGTTGCTTTTAATCCCCAGTTATGAGTAGGGTACTTCTGCTTATAAGGTTTCGGTTGTCTGGATGCATATGCAATAACTTTATTGTTTTGTGTCAACATACATCCTATTCCCTTACGAGAAGTATCACTATAAACTACCCAATCTCCCTGATGCTTTCAAAGTGATAAAATAGGTGTTGTAACCATTCTTTCATTTAACTTCGCAAAACTTTCTTCACCTTTCTCCATTTCATATAACCTTCTTGCTTTTCCTGGTTAACTTCATCTCGAATATTACAACTTTCAAGAAATCTTGCACAAATTTCCAATAATAACCGGCCCATGATAAAACTTCTTATTTTTGTTGGTGCTTCTGGGTCTTTCTTCATTCATACTATCTTTAAATTTTCTGTTGAATCCCCTTTTGTCTCCTCCTTACTGACTGTCTATACTAAGAATTATACCTCCTGCCATTAAAGTTTTTACCTGGTAAACTCTTTTTATACCGCTTCTTTCTTCTTTGACTCCTCAGCTATCATTGTATAGGTTGCATGGTTCTTCTTAATTAACACAAGTATATCTTATCCAAATTCTTCCTTCAAAATTCTACTCATCAAATTTAAATATCACTGGTATATCAGTTCATCCCACTAACATTTCTAGAATTTTATAACAACAGTACTGAGTTCTGAAAATTATCTTTGATACGTTCATAAGTTAAATTTTCACTTGGTAATATACCCAGTCTCAAATCAATCTTATAAAAATACCTTGCTTCGTTCATTTAATTAAACAAATCATTGGTTCGAGATAACAGATATCTGCTCTTGAGAGTAACCTTGTTGAGCTTTCGCTAACATATAATCTCACACTTTCATCTTTCTTATTAACACATCGTGCTAGGGCACTTTAAGGGGTATGCTAGGTCCAGTTGCTTTTTCTTCTATTTATCTCCTACGTTTCCTCGGGTAACTTCTTTATTTTATCTGGTGCCATTCTGTGCGGGGCTTTGGACACTGGCTTCATTTCAGGTGCCACATCAATCATAAATGCATTTTCTTTATCTAAAGGAAATATTGGTAACTCATCTGGAAACATATCTTGAGACTGTAAAATCTTCAAGTTCGGTTTGCTCCTGACTCTTATTTTGAATCGCCATAGCACTTATATTCTGGTCGCTGTAATCTTAAATCGTTCTTAACAAGTTCTTTACTTTCCTTTGTCCTTTAAACTTCTTCATGTTCTCATTTGGCGTCTTCAGAACTATCTTCCATCACGACGGTCTACCTGGGCATCACACTTGAATAGTTAATCCACTTCTTAGAATAATGTCAAATCTTCTTGTCTCAAATGATATCAATTCTTCACAGCTTATTGCCAGAAATATCGATTCCGCCATTGGTACTTACTTATTTAATAACTGCACGTTCTTAACTTGCTATTCCTTTAGTCATAAACTTATTGATTCGACAGGGTAATTCATCTTATCAATAAAACCCTGAGAGATATACGATCCAATTGCTCCCACATCTTTTAATACTTTAACACATAAGGTATCCGCAATAATCTTCCACGTCATCACATCCATATTCTAAATAACATATCGCAAATTCTCGTTCTTGGAGATGTATCCCTTATTGAAGTAGATTCCTTTGACTCGTAATGCATCCCTGGCTAGGACCAGTGATTTGCAATTCTCACCATATGCCCTTGTTTCCTTTCCATGCATGAGAGGTAGATGAGACTTTGCCCGCTGGGTGTATAATATGTTGATTTTTGTTTGAAAAGCTCTCGCAAAGAACAACGGTACAACGAAACAATTAGAAGGATTCATAATTTTAATAAACTTAGAGTTAAAAAGAAAGAAGAAGTAATGTTTTGAATATTAATGAGATAACCACATTGGTACTTAAGATGGCCAGTCTTTCATACCGTATGACATACAGCACATGATTAGGTGGCGTCCCACCCGACTCTTTGTTATTTCGACAAAGTGTCTCATCATAACACTGTTTGTCCCAATCAGAAAACAAAACTTGAGGGGAACGATTGAATTTGAAAGGAATACAAAATCTTCCATTTTGATATCATCAGAAAGAATTTATTAAGAAAAAAGAGTTCATACATTTTTAGGAATTAAAAAGGAATATACGCTGTAATGTTGAGGACGAGAATGATACCATTGGTCACCATCCACATTTCACTTGTGTTCATCTTTCGAGCTTGCTCGATCATTTCCCAATTGTATCACATAACAACTTTAGAAGTAGGCTAAAATGCCTTCACAACTAAGCATTATGGTAGATTGTTACTCGTTAAGTCTCGCGTCTATAATGTCACACCTACACGTATAATACTTTAACAATTTGATCATAATGGCGTTCTTATCAGATAACCATGAGTTTCCTCTTTTTAATTTGGAATAACCGTAAATCATTCAATATAACGATCATTTTATTAATAATATTCTTCCTTTAGAAAAGTCTGGAAATTTTCCCAATCTTCTTCGGTCATGCTCAGGCTTCCGTTTAATCAATGAATTCTTCGAACTTTGATAATCCCAGTAATTGGATGAATAGTTATTCCGTACGCTGGTTCTGTTGTTAATCCTATCAGACAATACTTGCACTCACTTCTTCATAATCGCAGGTTACCTCATTCTCCGAATTAACAATACTGAGTCTGAAACAACATCCTTCCAGATAATCCGGGTCTTTTAACAAATAAGAAACTCAAGTAGTAACTTGACAACCAAGGTTTAAAACTTATTTTATTCAAAAAGGCTTTTAGAAATTTTGTGAGGAAAAAAATCTTTTTCGAAAACTTGTTAAAAATTTTGAAAATTTTGAAAATCATACCTCCGGTTGTCCTTACTGTATGAGTTGGTTGTTTTCCTTCTTATTACCAGATACCAAGTTAAAGAAATGATCACCCAAAGATCCATTCACTTTCATTTATCTCGTTTCCTTCATTAGGTCTATTACTTTCCGTAATCAATGAAAACTTCCGCTGTCGTTGCACGTTATCTTATTCGTAGCTTCACATTAAGGCTCCCATACTGGTAGTAATCCCGTTAACCACTTTGCAATCATTGAGTGGAACAGATTATCCAATAGTCAACAAGTCAGCTAATGTCACATCATCTTGTTAAAATGTTTATCACATCATTACAACACCATTTTCTAATTTCAAGAAATCTTTAGATCCCTAATCTCCTCTAACTTTCTCTCTTCAACACTTATCTACTCCATTCCACAAGCTAGTCATGAGTGGCCTAATTACTAATAGCTTCTTGTAACCTGATAACAGCCATCCTTTAGAACACTTGAATCTTCTTTCTAAATTCCTTCTCACTTTAATTTGTATTTCAATACTCACCATTTATTGCAGCTCCCGAATCCATCTTTATAAATACAATTGTTTCATAGAACAGATTTTAAACTGGGGTGTAGAACAAGGTGTAGGGTAAATTGAAAGGGCACATTCACAATCGATGTCTAGTAAAACAAGAATAAACAAATAGAAGTTTCTTAAATAGGTCGCCTCATATTAAGAGGTAATATAATAGCGTTAAATAACTTGGAGAGACGCAACAGTCATAATAAAAAGGTAATACCATTACTACTGATGGAGGAACAAGGCGCAAATCGAATCTGGGAGAAGATGACGATCCTTAGACGGAAAGCTCCAAACGATCAGTTGATGCAGGGAAATCAGGATCTACCATTGCCGTTGCCTGGATATCACGTCGCTAGTTAAGAATCCCGAATCGCAACACGAACCATGCCAAAGACCTACTATACAGTCGCACTCAACTTCACGATGACCTATCTTTCGATTTCCTATTCCTAATCCTAACCCTTTACCTAATCCCGACAATCTAGGCTTGTTTCAGTGACTTATAACCTGTAGCTCTGATACCAACCTGTGGCGCCCTCCAAACCCTTCTCAGAGGTTTGGGGTCCACAACATATACTCAATATATAAACCTGTATAGAAAATATTATTTGCAATGACCCTGCTTTACATAACCACGGATCGCAACAGGTTAAAGTAAGAAAACAAGCCACAACCTTAACTTTTATTACAACGCACCAAATTCCCAACTAATTAAATTTACAACTGATATGAAATTATTCTTACAACCTTACTATCTCACTACTGCAATAAGCTCCTGCTAGCTCGATGAATCATAATCTGGAATCCTAGCTCGAATATTGAACTGGGAAACCTCGCTATCAACCGTATCCTTCTTAACTGTAGAATACATAAAAAGATTCGCAAAAGTGAGCTAACTAGCTCAGCAAGTCATATTATCAATACTGAGGTTAAACAATAATAAACGAGGTGATTCAAAGGAATCAAGTTTCTTGTTAAACAACCAATAGAATTGGATATTCATTTAAAGTTTTTAAAACATAGGTTAGGCTGCTGATCAGTCACGCGCTAACCCCGAGCAAAGCACACAACACTGCTCTAACTACTGGATCCAAGGCACACATTGGCCTAACTTGACCATCGATATGGTCTGACCACGAATCTGGTCCACACAAAGAAAACTATCCAATTCTAAAGCATTTCAATATGATCAACAATAGAGTTCAATAAAAACAGATCATAATTAATAATAATAAAATATTTGTAAAAGAGCATGGTAAAAATTCATGGTTACCGAAAGGGTATGTCAAAGTACATAAAAGAAGTGGCCTCCAGCCGGTAGGATAATCGGATATTAGATGAATAGTGTTTTTACAAGGTTTTAGTACTTTGATATCACAAGGTATGGTTGAGTATAAAAGTTTCTGTATGTGTAAACAATTCTGTTCCAGTGTTTGGTATATATGATGGATATATATTTGTGGAGTAGTATCTTATTTGTGTGGTTTAGTATCTGGTAAATCAACAAGAAATGGTTTACAAAGAATAAGGCTTACGGCTCAAAGATCAAATGATATGGCTCAGGATCAAGGCTGAAGGATTCAAAGTATTTACAGTATAAAACAGAGCTATTTTGGGTATTAACAGTATGTCACAAGAGCATTTAGAAATATTTGCATTATATCTCGAGAAAGGTTTAGAAATACTTGCCTTATCATAATCGCTTTCAACTTCACTTGTACTTGTCTAATGACTTCATTCAACAATCACTCGTCTGCTTCTCCTATGCCTCGCTTCTATCCTCTGATTACTTGTTGTATTTTCTATATATCAATTCTATTTTCTGATCACCTGCTTCTCTTTCCTACGCCTTGCGTACTCTGCTAGGCATCATAAGTCTCTATCAATATTTAACTCATATGATTCTATTCGACATACACTTCTATCTACCCTTCGTTTCACCCAAACCCGATTAACGAATTGAAAGTTACGCTATAAACAAGTAAACACCGAATATATAGACCGACAGTCAACCAACAGGTCACATATAACACATAACACGTTAAATAATCAATGACATATCATTTATAAAGGAGTCTCGGGTCGTAAACAGGCTTTCAGGTATTTAAAATAATTTTTAAAACATTTTTCGGAATTAAAACGGGTCGTTGGATCAATTTCGGAATATTAAACAGGGTTCGGTTGGCCAATTCTGGCTTCAAAACAATTTTATAATAATTATCGAGCCTTGAAAATAATTTAGAATAATATTTTAAAGCTCGAAACTATTTTTCAGAATTTTTAAATCATTTTTAAATAATTAAATCTAATTAAATAATTAATTAAAATCAATTAATAATTAATTAAATCAATTAATCAATTAATTTTCGAATTAATTGACCAATTAATCAATTAAAAATTAACTAAAATTAATTAACTAATTAATTTAGATTTGTTTTTGAATTAAAAATAATTTTTGGAATTAAAATAATAATTTTCAGAATTTTTAGAAATTAAAAACAAATTTTGGAAATGAATTTATAAAAGAAATCTTATTTTTAAAAGTTTTTGAAACAGAAATCCAATTTCTGTAAAGCTGGGAAACCTTGGGGGGCTAAACTGTAAAAACAGAAGTTAGAAATTCATTTTACAGAATTTTGGATCAAAACCGGGTCAAACTGGGTCGGAACTCCGGGTCACCAAGAACAGAAACGGGTCGCGAAGAACCCAGTTTCCGGTGACCGGAATACGGCTCCGGTGAGCCCCGATTCAGGTGAAAACAGAATGGTTTGACACGATTCAAGTGGGGTTTTCATTCTAAACCATCTCAAGAGTTCAAATCAGTTAATAAATGGACCAAACGACATCTGGAAACGAAAATCCGGCCAAAACACGAAGAACTCCGACGAGAACTTCAAAATACAACTCCGAGCTTATCAGAAATCGTTTGTGACATATGAATATATGATTCGATTGCAAATTTGATAAGGAACACGATGCACCCATCAAGTTCGACTGAAAACCCCTAACCAAGATTCCCCCAAATCGAATTGAAAATATTCGAACCATATAAACCCTAATTCCTTCAATCAGAGAATTAAACTTAAAATTGAACATGTTATTGAACTCCAAATCAGGAGTACAATATACCAAAATCATCAGGAAGAAAAGATCTTTAATATGCAAGCATCAAATCATACAAACAATCTTCCGTACAAAAAAATCATCATTTAATTATCAAGAAATTCGAATATAAATAATTAAATAGAAAATCACCCGATGTTTCTGGGTTGAAATTGATGGAAGATTTGGATTCTAGATTTCAGTAGCTTCGTTTTGAGTATATGTACGCCAAAATCGGATATCGATGACGCCTCCGAATTTGTATTTGATTACGAAGAACATAATATAATTATAGTATTTTCTCTGTAGAAATTCTGTAAATACTGTTTGCAAATGATTTCCGGTACAAAATAAAATACGGTAGAGGCTATTTATAATTATGGGAAATTAGTATCCCGTTGGATCATTCCGGATATAAAACGGTACATTTATTTATAAAAACTGATCCAAACGGTATCGGTTTTCGAGATAATTATCCAAATCAGTACAATTTGTACTGCGGTCTTGGTCTCAGCGCCTGGTTACACGTATTACGAGGTGATAATTGTGATAGTTTAATAAAAAGCTCCCGTTTCTCGAAAATACGAGTTTTATTGATTTACCGAAACGAATATTGTATCGAAAATGTTGCGCCGGGGCCCGCGCAGGACAAACCGTACGCCGGATCGAAAAAGTTGAAACATGGAATATGCTCGGAATATTACAATTAGGTTAGGAAGGATTTCTCGGAAAAGTTTCGGGTTCTAAAAACGTAACAACGGATGACGTCGGTTGGTTCCCGTTTTTATAAAATAGATTTTAAATACCCGGAAAAAGATTTTAGAAATTTCAGATGATTCTTATAAATCCATAAACCAACATAAAAATAATTAGGAAGATATGACAATTATCTATATTTTATTTTGGACATATAAAAATTAAAATACTCAATTAATATTATTTTTGAATATCCAAGTACAGATAATATTTAACAATTAACTCACAGAATAGATACTGTACACACATAATAATTGTATAATAACAAAAATAATTACACGATATATCCCGGATATTACATCCTTCCCCCCTTAAAAGGATTCTGTCCTCAGAATCTCCTAAGAAAATAAATGAGGGTACTTTTCTCTCATATCACTTTCTAACTCCCAGGTTGACTCTTCAACCTTTGGGTTTCTCCACAATACTCTTACTAACTTTACCACTTTATTCCTCAATATTTTCTCTCTATTTTCTAGAATCTCTACCGGATTCTCTACATATGACAAATCTGCCTGAAGCTCTATTGGCTCATATTCTATTATATGCCTCGAGTCTGGATTATATTTCTTAAGCATTGATATGTGAAAAATATTATGAATGCGCTCCATGTGCGGAGGTAACGTTAACTCAAAAGCTATTTTGCCAACGTGCTTTAAGATTTCAAAAGGTCCGACATATCTTAGGCTCGGTTTTTCTTTCTTTCCAAACCTCGTTAATCCCTTCCACGGCGCTATTTTCAGTAGTACTAAGCTTCCTTCTTCGAATTCCATGTCTTTCCTTGATTGATCTGTTTATATCCTTTGACGGTCTGGTACGGCTATCAATCTTATCTGGATAACTTCAATAACTTCCTTTGTCTGCTGTACTAATTCAGGTCCAAGTATTTTACGCTCTACTACTCCGTCTTAATACACTAGAGATCTGTATTTGTGTCCATAAAGGGCTTCTTAGGGTGACATCCCGATACTAGCGTGATAACTGTTGTTGTAAGCAAATTCTATCAGAGGTAAATGCTCGCCCCAATTTTCTTTGAAATCAATAGCACAAATACGTAATAAGTCCTCTATTGTCTGGATTATTCTTTCACTTTGGCCATCCGTCTCTGGGTGATAATCTGTACTCATATTCAATCTTGTTCCTAAACATTCTTAAAAACTCTTCCAAAATCTCGAATTAAATCTTGGATCTCGATCAGATATAATAGACACAAGAATTCCATGACGAACTACAATTTCCTGCAGGCACCTATGGATCAACTTATCGAGCGAAAATCTTTCGTTTATAAGCAGAAAATGAGCTGGCTTGGTAAATCTATCCACTATAAGCCAAATGGCATCATGATTAGTTTTTGTGCTTGGTAATCCCAAATATGAAATCCATGTTGATATGCTCCCACTTCCACTCTGGAACTTCCAATGACTGTAACAATCCACTTGATCTCTGATGCTCTACTTTAACTTTGTTGACATATATAACATCTGCTAATTCATTCTGCAATTCCCCGCTTCATATCTAACCACCTATAATTTCCTTTAATTCTCTATACATCTTGGTACTCCCTGAATGGATTGAATACCTCGAATTATGAGCTGCCTGTAAAATTTCATCCTTCAATTCCATCACTGGTGGAATCCAAGTTCTAGAAGAAAACCTAAGAATACCTTGATCGTCCTTTTTGCGTGCACTATTCTTCCCATACTAAATGATTTATATCCTGTTTCATTACCTCTTCCTGACACTTCTTTATCTTTTCTAACAATTCTGATTGAAAAGTTATACTTATACATTCTTACTCCTTTTTGTATTATGCACTCTGACTTTCAATTCCAACTTCTAGAATTCCATAGATAATTCTTCTCGTACAGTCTCTATGTTCATTCTCTCTCCTTCTTGCTCATCTCTTGCCACTACATTTGCTTTTCCTCGAGAGTTCATACTTCAACTCTTGTGATCCGTATATATCTCACATCTTTCTCTATACTTATAATATTTCTCAATCTTTCAAAACGAATATTATTGTTGCTTTTAATCCCCAGTTATGAGTAGGGTACTTCTGCTTATAAGGTTTCGGTTGTCTAGATGCATATGCAATAACTTTATTGTTTTGTGTCAACACACATCCTATTCCCTTACGAGAAGTATCACTATAAACTACCAAATCTCCCTGATGCTTTCAAAGTGATAAAATAGGTGTTGTAACCATTCTTTCATTTAACTTCGCAAAACTTTCTTCACCTTTCTCCATTTCATATAACCTTCTTGCTTTTCCTGGTTAACTTCATCTCGAATATTACAACTTTCAAGAAATCTTGCACAAATTTCCAATAATAACCGGCCCATGATAAAACTTCTTACTTTTGTTGGTGCTTCTGGTCTTTCTTCATTCATACTATCTTTAAATTTTCTGCTGAATCCCCTTTTGTCTCCTCCTTACTGACTGTCTATACTAATAATTATACCATCCTGCCATTAAAGTTTTTACCTGGTAAACTCTTTTTATACCGCTTCTTTCTTCTTTGACTCCTCACCTATCATTGTATAGGTTGCATGGTTCTTCTTAATTAACACAAGTATATCTTATCCAAATTCTTCCTTCAAAATTCTACTCATCAAATTTAAATATCACTGGTATATCAGTTCATCCCACTAACATTTCTAGAATTTTATAACAACAGTACTGAGTTCTGAAAATTATCTTTGATACGTCCATAAGTTAAATTTTCACTTGGTAATATACCCAGTCTCAAATCAATCTTATAAAAATACCTTGCTTCGTTCATTTAATTAAACAAATCATTGGTTCGAGATAACAGATATCTGCTCTTGAGAGTAACCTTGTTGAGCTTTCGCTAACATATAATCTCACACTTTCATCTTTCTTATTAACACATCGTGCTAGGGCACTTTAAGGGGTATGCTAGGTCCAGTTGCTTTTTCTTCTATTTATCTCCTACGTTTCCTCGGGTAACTTCTTTATTTTATCTGGTGCCATTCTGTGCGGGGCTTTGGACACTGGCTTCATTTCAGGTGCCACATCAATCATAAATGTATTTTCTTTATCTAAAGGAAATATTGGTAACTCATCTGGAAACATATCTTGAGACTGTAAAATCTTCAAGTTCGGTTTGCTCCTGACTCTTATTTTGAATCGCCATAGCACTTATATTCTGGTCGCTGTAATCTTAAATCGTTCTTAACAAGTTCTTTACTTTCCTTTGTCCTTTAAACTTCTTCATGTTCTCATTTGGCGTCTTCAGAACTATCTTCCATCACGACGGTCTACCTGGGCATCACACTTGAATAGTTAATCCACTTCTTAGAATAATGTCAAATCTTCTTGTCTCAAATGATATCAATTCTTCACAGCTTATTGCCAGAAATATCGATTCCGCCATTGGTACTTACTTATTTAATAAATGCACGTTCTTAACTTGTTATTCCTTTAGTCATAAATTTATTGATTCGACAGGGTAATTCATCTTATCAATAAAACCGTGAGAGATATACGATCCAATTGCTCCCACATCTTTTAATACTTTAACACATAAGGTATCCGCAATAATCTTCCACGTCATTACATCCATATTCTAAATAACATATCGCAAATTCTCGTTCTTGGAGATGTATCCCTTATTGAAGTAGATTCCTTTGACTCGTAATGCATCCCTGGCTAGGACCAGTGATTTGCAATTCTCACCATATGCCCTTGTTTCCTTTCCATGCATGAGAGGTAGATGAGACTTTGCCCGCTGGGTGTATAATATGTTGATTTTTGTTTGAAAAGCTCTCGCAAAGAACAACGGTACAATGAAATAATTAGAAGGATTCATAAGTTTAATAAACTTAGAGTTAAAAAGAAAGAAGAAGTAATGTTTTGAATATTAATGAGACAACCACATTGGTACTTAAGATGGCCAGTCTTTCATACCGTATGGCATACAGCACATGATTAGGTGGCGTCCCACCCGACTCTTTATTATTTCGACAAAGTGTCTCATCATAACACTGTTTGTCCCAATCAGAAAACAAAACTTGAGGGGAACGATTGAATTTGAAAGGAATACAAAATCTTCCATAACAAGATATGTTAGATTGTTATGGTAGATTGTTACTCGTTAAGTCTCGCGTCTATAATGTCGCACCTACACGTATAATACTTTAACAATTTGATCATAATGGCGTTCTTATCAGATAACCATGAGTTTCCTCTTTTTAATTTGGAATAACCGTAAATCATTCAATATAACGATCATTTTATTAATAATATTCTTCCTTTAGAAAAGTCTGGAAATTTTCCCAATCTTCTTCGGTCATGCTCAGGCTTCCGTTTAATCAATGAATTCTTCGAACTTTGATAATCCCAGTAATTGGATGAATAGTTATTCCGTACGCTGGTTCTGTTGTTAATCCTATCAGACAATACTTGCACTCACTTCTTCATAATCGCAGGTTACCTCATTCTCCGAATTAACAATACTGAGTCTGAAACAACATCCTTCCAGATAATCCGGGTCTTTTAACAAATAAGAAACTCAAGTAGTAACTTGACACCAAGGTTTAAAACTTATTTTATTCAAAAAGGCTTTTAGAAATTTTGTGAGGAAAAAAATCTTTTTCGAAAACTTGTTAAAAATTTTGAAAATTTTGAAAATCATACCTCCGGTTGTCCTTACTGTATGAGTTGGTTGTTTTCCTTCTTATTACCAGATACCAAGTTAAAGAAATGATCACCCAAAGATCCATTCACTTTCATTTATCTCCTTTCCTTCATTAGGTCTATTACTTTCCGTAATCAATGAAAACTTCCGCTGTCGTTGCACGTTATCTTATTCGTAGCTTCACATTAAGGCTTCCATACTGGTAGTACTCCCGTTAACCACTTTGCAATCATTGAGTGGAACAGATTATACATAGTCAACAAGTCAGCTAATGTCACATCATCTTGTTAAAATGTTTATCACATCATTACAACACCATTTTCTAATTTCAAGAAATCTTTAGATCCCTAATCTCCTCTAACTCTCTCTCTCTTCAACACTTATCTACTCCATTCCAAAAGGTAGTCATGAGTGGCCTAATTACTAATAGCTTCTTGTAACCTGATAACAGCCATCCTTTAGAACACTTGAATCTTCTTTCTAAATTCCTTCTCACTTTAATTTGTATTTCAATACTCACCATTTATTGCAGCTCCCGAATCCATCTTTATAAATACAATTGTTTCATAGAATAGATTTTAAACTGGGGTGTAGAACAAGGTGTAGGGTAAATTGAAAGGGCACACTCACAATCAATGTCTAGTAAAACAAGAATAAATAAATAGAAGTTTCTTAAATAGGTCGCCTCATATCAAGAGGTAATATAATAGCGTTAAATAACTTGGAGAGACGCAACAGTCATAATAAAAAGGTAATACCATTACTACTGATGGAGGAACAAGGCGCAAATCGAATCTGGGAGAAGATGACGATCCTTAGACGGAAAGCACCAAATGATCAGTTGATGCAGGGAAATCAGGATCTACCATTGCCGTTGCCTGGATATCACGTCGCTAGTTAAGAATCCCGAATCGCAACACGAACCATACCAAAGACCTACTATACAGTCGCACTCAACTTCACGATGACCTATCTTTCGATTTCCTATTCCTAATCCTAACCCTGTACCCAATCCCGATAATCTAGGCTTGTTTCAGTGACTTATAACCTGTAGCTCTGATACCAACCTGTGGCGCCCTCCAAACCCTTCTCAGAGGTTTGGGGTCCACAACATATACTCAATATAAAAACCTGTATAGAAAATATTATTTGCAATGACCCTGCTTTACATAACCACGTGTTATGGATAAAAAAATAAGGTTATTATTTGCTGTACTTATTACTAAGATTCGGGAGCTCAAGGCCTTTAATGGCTGCTCTCGTGTTTCGTGGCTCGATCTGCCTTTACGAGATGCCTACGTATCTCTGTGAATTAGAGAATCAAGCCAAAAAAACGTAGTTCTGATTTTTGGGGTGAGGCCCCTTATATAGATGTTGGGAGTCCTTGAATTGGACTTGGTATAGGAGACTTGGTGGGCAAGTCTCATAATTAGAATGGACTTAGGAGTCCTAAATAGTAGGAAACTGATTCCTTATCCTTTTAGGTCCCCTTGAGGATAATCTATAAGGATTTATATCCTTATCGGGACTCTTCTCAATAGCTGATTTTTACCTTATTAATTAATTACGAAATTAATTAATAATCAGGGCTTTTGGGCCTTCTTTATTCCATCAGGCCTGATCTGGTCCATCAGGCTTAACCTTTCCGGTCTGAGTATCATATATCTTTTTATTGGGCCTAGCAGCCCACATCTTGCAGTATTTAATCATAATTTATTTATTCCTATCATTTGCCCCCAACTTTTGGGAAACATTGATTAGATTTCGCAGAAGTTAAGTCTGTTTATTCCCTTACAGGGTTTCGTTTTTGCTCAAAGTGTGGAGCGACCTACACATTTACAATGAATTTTCCTTTTATTCAGGAATTATCTTAATTACAGGAATTTTTCCCTTATTTCCGGGATTTTCCCTAATTTTCTGGGATTTTTCCTTTAATTTCTGGATTTTTCCCTAATTTTCTGGGATTTTTCCTTTAATTTCTGGATTTTTCCCTAATTTTCTGGGATTTTTCCTTTAATTTCTGGATTTTCCCTAATTTTCTGGGATTTTTCCTTTAATTTCTGGATTTTCCCTAATTTTCTGGGATTTTTCCTTTAATTTCTGGATTTTCCCTAATTTTCTGATTAAATAATAAAACTTTTGCTGCTCAATACATCCTAGGCGTTGTTGATCCACGCCTAGGAGACAGTTTCCTAACAACGTCTAGGAAACTTGCGTCCTGGGCGTTGTTGGAGGCTGATGCTTCCTGGGCGTTGTTGACCCACGCCTAGGAGACAGTTTCCTAACAACGTCTAGGAAACTTGCGTCCTGGGCGTTGTTGGAGGCTAATGCTTCCTGGGCGTTATTGATCCACGCCTAGGAGACAGTTCCTAACAACGTCTAGGAAACTTGCGTCTAGACGCTGTGCACCCACGCCTAGGAGATAGGTTTAGTACCACGCCTAGGAGACATACATTCTGACAACGGCTAGGGATAATGCACCCTGGGCGTTGTTGAAGACTGATGCTTCCTGGGCGTTGTTGGACCAAGCCTAAGAGCCATACTTCTAACAACGGCTAGGGATAATGCACCCTGGGCGTTGTTGAAGACAGATGCTTCCTGGGCGTTGTTGGACCACGCCTAGGAGCCACACTTCTAACAACGGCTAGGGACAATGCACCCGGGGCGTTATTGAGGCTTTTCGAGCCTTGATTCATTCAATGAACTTTGATTTTTGATTGCAAATCTTTTCAAAATTCAAATTTTATGGGCTTCCCGCCTTTGATTTTTGATTGCAAATCTTTTCAAAATTCAAATTTTATGGGCTTCCCGCCTTTGATTTTTGATTGCAAATCTTTTCAAAATTCAAATTTTATGGGCTTCCCGCCTTTTTTTAGGCCCAGGCACGTTTGTGCATCCTTAAGTTCTTCTATATAAAAGGTGGAGTGTGAGTTCATTTCTCACACTTTACTTTCACAAAAATCTCTTAACTTCTATTCTGCAATTAGTCTCTCAAGAATCGCCACCTCAAAGCGATTTCCGGCTTTCTACTCCGCCGTTTTCTGGGCTTATTTTGAAGATTCCGTTTGAATCTTCATCTTCTTCACTTACCTTCAAGAGCTTCCTGGGTTTCTGTCTTCATCCATGGCGGATTCTGATTCATCTCACTCCCATGTCCCCCAAGCTATTGCCCGTCCCTCTAGGGCCAGCCGAGGTAAAAAATCTCTTGTACATTCCTCAGTTATTTCTCTTAGGGATCTTTTAACCGAATTCGGGCAAGCCTTTCCTAACATGTTACACTTAGATGCATATAATTATCCTTCTAGATTTGGTCTAGATCAAGTAGGTACCATAGCCCGCCTTTTTGGCATTTCTCACCCTTATAGGGCTGAGGCTCCAGGCCCAAATGATAGGGCCTGCTACCCAAAGCTTGGGGCCATTCGGGTTTATAAAGAAACCTTTTATGCTGGTTTTCGCCTACCTCCTCATCCCTTTGTTTTTCGCCTTTTGGCTGAGGCCCGAGTCTGTCCGACCCAACTCACACCCAACTCTTGGCATTTTATTCACTGTTATATGGCCCAATCTCGTAAACACGGTTTTGAGCCAAATGTTTGTGTCTTTCATTATTTATTTAAATTTGTAAATGCTTCTGAGGACCAAGGATAGGTCAAAATAGTTCATAGATCCTTGGCCCGTTCCTGCTTTATTTCTGGCACCAACCCCGACTCGTATCCAACATGGAAGAGTGAGTGGTTTTATGTATTTCTGGATTCCGAGGAGGGTTGGGACCATTTTTTCAGGCCCGACTTCTCAAAAAGTATAGACGGGTCTTTAAGAGACCTAAAATTGGGGATAGATGAGGATGCGGCCATCAAGGCCATTACTGCTTATAACTTGCACCATTGCGCTCTCATCCTTTCAGAGGGTAATTTGCAAGGTTTAGGTCTAAGTGACCTTGGTCCCGAGGGTATTTCTTTCCCCTTTTTGTTCTATTTTCTCCATTCTCTATTTGTCCTTCTTCTTACGTGCCTGTATTTGCCTGCAGCTAGGGCAGGCAAGGGCTCTGCTGTTGAGACCCACCGCGACAAACGGGTTAGGATTGGTGACGGCCCTTCAATCACAGTTCAGGAGGCCGTCCCTACCTTTTTATCCCAGAGGCCTCTTAGCCTTGATGAAGATACCTCTCCTTTCACCGTCACTTGGGGCCTTCAGAGGAGGGACACGGTGGTAGGGAGTTCCGAGGCTGCCGCCGTTTGGTCTGAGAGTGTAATCACGCCTCGTGACAGGGCTGAGATTGTAGAGTCTTCTGATGACCTACAAATTGAGCGTCTGGGTGCTCAGGCCGTAGCTTCTGTAAGCCTCTTCCTTTTTTAACTGTTTTTTTACTTACTGTACTTTGATATGTTTGTGTAGATGAATACCTATCTCCAGGCTGCCCTTCACAATTTGAAGGATGTGAGGACCAGCCTAACTATTGCTGAGAGAGACAGGGATAGGTACCTCAAGGCTTCCGAGGCCAACTTCACTCATTTTCGTGAGGTAGAGAAGGAGCTGGCGGATGAAAAGGAGAAAGTTCGTAAGCTGGAGCTGGATGCTCAAAGGGCCCGAGCTGAGGTGATAGCTGAGTATAAGGCATCTCAGGACTTTCAGGATGTCCTAATTGCTGAGTACGATGCTAACTTCCCGGATACCTTTTCTAGCTGTTGGGAGCAGATAGTAGAGGAGATTGGGAAGAAGATTCCGGAGGTGACTCTCACTGCCTATCCAGTCCCTGATATTCCTGGGAAAGAGCCTCTTCTTGATGATATCCCTCTTTCTCCTACTCTTACTACTTCTGCTGAGGCCGCAGCTGTTTCTCCTCGAGGTGCTGATCCTGTGCCAGTTCCTTCTTCTGCTGCCGATGAAGGAAACATCGATGATGACTTCTTCAAGGATCTTTGAGTATTTTTTTTCTTGTTTGGCCCATTGTGGCTTTCTATGTATTGACTTAATCGTATTCAGAACTTATTACCCTTCGGGGCTTTTTATGCTATTTTAAGTTATTTGTTTGCTTTTCTACTATCCTTTTCAAGTACTTGTACTGTTAGCTTGCTAGCTTTAAAAACTATCTCCTATTTTACCCGTACTTGTACTAAAATAGATAAGCAAACTTGATCATATAATAATATGAATCAAATAGTTCTATAATAAGATGAACTAAACAATTATAAAACAGGTTTATGGCAACTCTTGAGGTTCATCCCTTACACCACTCCTAAAAATAAAGCTAAACATGTAAATCCTAAGCAATCAAAGCTTCAAGGTGCTTTTCAACCTACTTGTCAAGTGAGAATCATGTTTAATGGCTTTACACATAGTAAACCTTCAGGTTTTGCGCATGCCAAGTTCTCGGGACTTCAAAGCCATCCATAGTCTCCAGCTTGTAGGTTCCTCTACCCTGAACGCTCTTGACTTTGTACGGCCCTTCCCAATTTGGGGCAAGTTTCCCTTTCTGCCCTACACCAGAAGCTTCCACCTTCCTTAAGACTAGGTCACCCTGTTTGAAGAACCTTTCTTTAACCCTTAGGTTGTAGTAGAACGAAGCCTTTTTCTGATATTCTACTATCTTTGCATGTGCCTTATCTCGCACTTCATCAATTAAGTCCAGCGCCAACCTTTGCCCTTCCTCATTTTCCCCAGCATTGAAAGCTTGAATTCTTGGAGAAGAATGTGATATCTCCACGGGAACAACTGCTTCTGCCCCATATGCCAACATGAAGGGAGTTGCTCCAGTCGTGACTCTGCAGGTAGTCCTATAGGCCCATAGTATTGGAAGTATCTCATCCACCCAATTATTTCTTGACTTCTCGATCCTCTTCCGTAGCCCATTCAGGATTATCCGATTTACTACCTCCGCTTGCCCATTGGCTTGCGGGTGAGCCACAGAGGTGAACCGTAACTCAATTTCATTTTCTTCACAATACTCCTTGAATTCTTCATTGTTGAATTGTGTTCCATTGTCAGTGACGAGGATACGGGGAATTCCATATCGGCACATAATGTTTTCCCACAGGAATTGTGCAACCTGCTTAGTTGTGATTTTGGCCAAGGGCTTGGCTTCAATCCACTTAGTGAAATAATAAATGGCTACAATCAGAAACTTCCTTTGTGTCGTGGCCATAGGGAAAGGCCCTAGAATATCCATCCCCCACATAGCAAAGGGAATTGGGGAGTTGATAGAGGTCAGCATCTCGGGGGGTTGTCTAACAACTGGTGCATGCTTTTGACAGCGATCACACTTCTTCACATATTCTTTGGCATCAGCCATCATTTCTGGCCAATAGAAGCCTAAACGGGTTATCTTATGAGCCAAGGCCCTGCCCCCCAGGTGTTGCCTACAAATACCTTCATGCACTTCCTCAAGAGCCAAGCATGCTTCATCGGGCCTGAGACACCTCAAGTAAGGAACCACGAAAGATCTTTTATACAGAATCCCATCTATCAAAGAGTACCTTAGTGCTCGAACAGTTAACTTTCGTGCTTCAGTTGCATCGCTTGGCAACCAACCGGTTTGAATGTGAGCCTTAATGGGATCGATCCATGACGTCCCCAGACCTATGGGAGCCACAAGCTTAACATCTATGCTTCGTGTCTTCAAAACACGAAAGTATACACTTCCTGAACTTTCTTCTATCTCAGATGAAGCAAACTTTGATAGCGCATCTGCCTTAACATTTTCTTCCCTTGGAATGTGTTCAACATGGCATTCATTAAATTGGGTCATCACAGCCCTTACTAGGCGGACATACTTAGCCATTGTGTCATCCCTTGCCTCAAATTCTCCCTTTACCTGGGATATGATCAGCTTCGAGTCTCCACGGACCTTTAAGTTTTTGACTCTAAGTGTCCCAGCTAGACCAAGGCCAGCTATCAGGGCTTCATATTCTGCCTCGTTATTTGTGGTTGGGAAGTCTAACTTCATAGCATACTCAATTAAGAACCCATCAGGGCTTTGCAAAACCAATCCTGCTCCACTGGAGTTTGTTTTTGATGCTCCATCAAAATAGAGAACCCAAAACTCTTTATCATCCTTCTCCTTGCTTTCATTATCGTCCTTCTTCTTGCTTTCATTATCGACTCCCTTGTCTTGAGGTATGGCATCTTCCTGCCCCCCGACTTCTTGGTTGGGTATGGTACATTCCACCACGAAGTCAGCTAGTGCCTGGGCTTTTATGGCCGTACGTGGCTTATACTTGAGATCGAACTCTCCCAACTCTATTGCCCACTTAATCAATCTCCCACTTGCCTTGGGACTGTGAATGATATTTCTCAGTGGCTGATTTGTTAGCACCTCAATCCGATGAGCCTGAAAGTAAGGACGCTGTTTTCTTGAAGCCATTACCAAGGCTAGAGCGAATTTCTCAATAGTTGAATAATTCAACTCAGCACCATGCAAAACTTTGCTAACATAGTATACGGGTTTCTGGACTTTCAACTCCTCCTTAACCAACACCGCGCTCAAGGCGCTCTCTGAAACAGCCAAGTACAAGAATAAAACTTCATTCAGAACTGGCTTGGCCAACAACGGGGCCTGGGCCATATACTTTTTTAACTCTTCAAATTCCTTCTGGTTTTCCTCACTCCATACAAAGTCTTTGATGTTCTTTAGTGACTTGAAAAATGACAAGCACTTGTCTCCTGACTTGGAGATGAATCGTCCTAGCGCAGCAACCCTTCCTGTGAGCTTCTGAACATCCTTGACAGTTTTTGGGGATTCCATGTCCAGGATTGCCTTTATTTTATCGGGGTTAGCCTCAATTCCCCTCTTTGAGACCATCAATCCCAAGAATTTTCCAGATCCTACTCCGAAAGCACACTTCATAGGATTCAACATCATCTTGTGGTACCTCAGGATCTCAAAAGCTTCCCTCAAATGGGTTATGTGATCAGTCTTTACTAGACTCTTGACTAACATGTCATCAACATAGACTTCCATAGTCTTACCAATAAGATCCTTAAAAATTTTGTTTACCAACCTTTGATAGGTGGCTCCTGCATTCTTGAGACCAAACGCCATAACAAGATTACAATAAACACCAAAGTCAGTGATAAATGATACCTTTGGAATGTTATCCTTATGCATTTTGATCTGGTTGTATCCGCTAAATCCATCCATGAAACTCAGCATCTCATGTCCAGCAGTGGCATCAATCAAAGTATCAATTCTAGGCAGCGGAAAACAGTCTTTGGGGCATGCATCATTCAGATCAGTGAAGTCTATACACATCCTCCACTTTCCATTAGCCTTCTTCACCATTACAGGGTTTGCTAACCACTCCGGAAATTGAATCTCCTCAATAAAACCAGACTCTAAGAGCTTTTCTACTTCCTGTTTTATAGCCTCTTGTCTTTCCGGGGCAAAATTTCTTTTCTTTTGTTTCACTGTCTTCCGGCTTGGATCCACGTTTAGCTTGTAAGTAATTAACTCCGGGTCTATGCCTGGCATATCAGCTGCTGACCATGCAAACACATCACTATTTTCTTGCAAAAATTTCACTAACTTCCCTCTAAGGGGCTCCTCTAATGTGGCTCCAATGAAAGTCATCCTCTCAGGATTCTCGGGGTCTAAAGGAACCGAAACCAATTCTTCTGCTGGCCTTCCTCAATTCTCATCATTTTCTCGAACATCCATATCTTCAATAGGAAGAACCTGCCCCCCGACTCCATCTGCCCTCAAAGAGGCCACATAACAGCTTCTAGCCATTTTTTGATCTCCTCTCTCTTCTCCAATCCCGTTTCGGGTGGGAACTTCATGACTGAATGGTAGGAAGAGGGGACTGCCTTGAAGGCATGTATCCCTGTTCTCCCCATGATAGCATTATAAGTTGAACTAGCCTTTACCACCACGAAATCCAGCATCTGCGTTGCTTGCCTTGGTTCCGTACCTATGGTGGTCGGCAATTTGATTATCCCTTCCACATGACATTCTACTCCAGCAAATCCATATATCGGCATGTCGGTTGGTGTCAACTGGGAGTCGTTATACACCATTCTTAGAAAGGTGTCATTGAGCAAGATATCCACAGAAGCACCATTATCCACAAGGACCCTCTTAACCGGGCTATTTCCTATTATCGGTGTTATGACCAGCGGGTCGTCATGGGGAAACTTCACGCCCTCTAGGTCAGAATCATCAAAAGCCAATGTTACTTCTGTCCTGGCCCTCTTCGGGGCTTCTCCAACAATATGCATAACCTCCCTAGTATATGCCTTTCTGGAATTTTTGGACAATCCAGCAGCAGTTGGACCTCCAAAGATCGTGTTTATCACAGGCCCTCGAGGGCGTCGCGGTCCTCCAAAAATTGCATTTATAACCGGCCCTCTAGGTTGGGGATTCCTCCCCTGATTGTCTTGGTCCCTCCTACGATCTTCAAAGTTCTTCCTTCCATTATTATTTATGTCCCCTCCATCTCCAGTGTACTTGTTCAATCTTCCTTTTCGAATCAAAAACTCAATTTCATCTTTCAATTGCCTACACTCATTGGTGTCATGGCCAACATCCTTGTGAAACCTGTAATACTTGCTCTTATCTAGCTTGGTGGGATCAGCCTTCAAGGGCTTAGGCCAGCGAATATCTCTATCTTTTTCAATCTCCATCAAAATCTGACTTCTAGGAGCACTCAGCTTAGCGTATTCAGTGAACTTTTGCCCAGGTCCTCCCTTCTTGGGGGTTGAATCAGGGTTTTGTTCGGTTCTAGGATATTTGTCCTTAATGATATACTCCAGATCAGTTTTTCGCTTCTTGCCTCCAGTGGGCTCATTACTTACTACGGTCTTCCTCATGCTTTCTTCAACCTTGATATACTTCCCTGCCCTCTCTTGGAGTTGCAACATGTTTTCAGGGGGACATTTGGCCAAGGACATCTTGAAAAACTCATCCCTGGTTCCTTGTTGCAGTGCTATCATGGCTACTTTATCATTAAGGTCTTGGACTTTTAAAGCCTCCTTTGTAAAATGATTCAGGTAATCTCTCAAGGATTCCTTAGCTCCTTGCACAAGACTCATAAGAGATGTTGAACTTTTCTCATGGACTCTTCCACTGATGAATTGCTTAATAAAAGCCTGACTTAATTCTCTAAATGATCCAATAGAATTTGGGGGCAGGCGACTATACCATCTTTGAGCCATACCCGACAGGGTTTGAGGGAAGGCCCGACATTTTATAGCATCATTCACGGGTTGCAGCAGCAGTGCATTAGAGAATGTCCTAACATGATTAGCGGGGTCTCCCGTGCCATCATAGGCTTTGATAGTGGGCATCTTGAATTTCCTCGAGATATGGGCATTCATTATCTCTTCTGTGAAGGGTGGAGTTGGATCATCAGGATCTCCAAGGGGAAGGAGATTGCTTGGATCAGTTCTTGGGACAGCAGCCCTTCTTCTTACCGGACCATCCAGGTCTATGACAGGAGGAGGATTTCTCCCCCTAGGAGGTATCTGGGGTCTGGTGGCCTGGTGAGCCTCCAAATCACGCCTCAGCCTTTGGATTTCAGCCTCATGAGCCCTGATCATTTCCTGCACTTCTTGGGGATTTGCCCCTGGGGTGCTTTGGGGGCGTTTCCTTCCATCGGCCATTGGCTCTTTTCCAGGACGCCTCCTTCTCGGGGCCACTTCATTATCCGAAGATTCGGAGTCTCTTTCAGTGTAAGGACCAGAAAATTCCCGATCCTCAGGGATAGGACCCAAACCTCGTATATAGGGGGCGACTGCCCTCGTGCTTCACTTCGCCCAGCATATCCGCTTCCTCCAACCTCAGGGTGAAGGGGCATCCCGTAAGGGGGGTTAGTAGTAACAATAGTTGAATATTCATACCCGACGGGTCGAGAATTCACAGGTATATGTACTTGTTGAACTTGAGGATTCGTACCTTGAATAGTCGGGGGAGTTGTCCCTTATGGCTGAGGTTGAGTTGCCCCTGTCTGGGCTTCCCCCTGAGTAGATGCATAAGTTGAATGGGGAGGAACCTCCACGGTTGATGAAATCACCTGGGTTGTCTCTGATGGTGTTCCTTCCTCTAGAGCTCCAATTGTTCTCCATGTTCTTTCCATGGTTGTTGTTGCGTTTCCCACAGACGGCGCCAAATGTTATGGATAAAAAACTAAGGTTATTATTTGCTGTACTTATTACTAAGATTCGGGAGCTCAAGGCCTTTAATGGCTGCTCTCGTGTTTCGTGGCTCGATCTGCCTTTACGAGATGCCTACGTATCTCTGTGAATTAGAGAATCAAGCCAAAAAATGTAGTTCTGATTTTTGGGGTGAGGCCCCATATATAGATGTTGGGAGTCCTTGAATTGGACTTGGTATAGGAGACTTGGTGGGCAAGTCTCATAATTAGAATGGACTTAGGAGTCCTAAATAGTAGGAAACTGATTCCTTATCCTTTTAGGTCCCCTTGAGGATAATCTATAAGGATTTATATCCTTATCGGGACTCTTCTCAATAGCTGATTTTTACCTTATTAATTAATTACGAAATTAATTAATAATCAGGGCTTTTGGGCCTTCTTTATTCCATCAGGCCTGATCTGGTCCATCAGGCTTAACCTTTCCGGTCTGAGTATCATATATCTTTTTATTGGGCATAGCAGCCCACATCTTGCAGTATTTAATCATAATTTATTTATTCCTATCACCACGGATCGCAACAGGTTAAAGTATGAAAACAAGCCACAACATTAACTTTTATTACAACGCACCAAATTCCCAACTAATTAAATTTACAACTGATATGAAATTATTCTTACAACTTTACTATCTCACTACTGCAATAAGCTCCTGCTAGCTCGATCAATCATAATTTGGAATCCTAGCTCGAATATTGAACCGGGAAACCTCGCTATCAACCGTATCCTTCTTAACTGTAGAATACATAAAAAGATTCGCAAAAGTGAGCTAACTAGCTCAGCAAGTCATATTATCAATAACTGAGGTTAAACAATAATAAACGAGGTGATTCAAAGGAATTAAGTTTCTTGTTAAACAACCAATAGAATTGGATATTCATTTAAAGTTTTTAAAACCAAGGTTAGGCTGCTGATCAGTCACGCGCTAACCCCGAGCAAAGCATACAGCACTGCTCTAACTACTGGATCCAAGGCACACATTGGCCTAACTTGACCATCGATATGGTCTGACCACGAATCTGGTCCACACAAAGAAAACTATCCAATTCTAAAGCATTTCAATATGATCAACAATAGAGTTCAATAAAAATAGATCATAATTAATAACAATTAAATATTTGTAAAAGAGCATGGTAAAAATTTATGGTTACCGAAAGGGTATGTCAAAGTACATAAAAGAAGTGGCCTCCAGCCGGTAGGATAATCGGATATTAGATGAATAGTGTTTTTACAAGGTTTTAGTACTTTGATATCACAAGGTATGGTTGAGTATAAAAGTTTCTGTATGTGTAAACAATTCTGTTCCAGTGTTTGGTATATATGATGGATATATATTTGTGGAGTAGTATCTTATTTGTGTGGTTTAGTATCTGGTAAATCAACAAGAAATGGTTTACAAAGAATAAGGCTTACGGCTCAAAGATCAAATGATATGGCTCAGGATCAAGGCTGAAGGATTCAAAGTATTTACAGTATAAAACAGAGTTATTTTGGGTATTAACAGTATGTCACAAGAGCATTTAGAAATATTTGCATTATATCTCGAGAAAGGTTTAGAAATACTTGCCTTATCATAATCGATTTCAACTTCACTTGTACTTGTCTAATGACTTCATTCAACAATCACTCGTCTGCTTCTCCTATGCCTCGCTTCTATCCTCTGATTACTTGCTATATTTTCTACATGTCAATTCTATTTTCTGATCACCTGCTTCTCTTTCCTACGCCTTGCTTACTCTGCTAGGCATCATAAGTCTCTATCAATATTTAACTCATATGATTCTATTCGACATACACTTCTATCTACCCTTCGTTTCACCCAAATCCGATTAACGGATTGAAAGTTACGCTATAAACAAGTAAACTCCGAACATATAGACCGACAGTCAACCAACAGGTCACATATAACACATAACACGTTAAATAATCAATGACATATCATTTATAAAGGAGTCTCGGGTCGTAAACAGGCTTTCAGGTATTTAAAATAATTTTTAAAACATTTTTCGGAATTAAAACGGGTCGTTGGATCAATTTCGGAATATTAAACAGGGTTCGGTTGGCCAATTCTGGCTTCAAAACAATTTTATAATAATTATCGAGCCTTGAAAATAATTTAGAATAATATTTTAAAGCTCGAAACTATTTTTCAAAATTTTTAAATCATTTTTAAATAATTAAATCTAATTAAATAATTAATTAAAATCAATTAATAATTAATTAATAATTAATTAAATCAATTAATCAATTAATTTTCGAATTAATTGACCAATTAATCAATTAAAAATTAACTGAAATTAATTAACTAATTAATTTAGATTTGTTTTTGAATTAAAAATATTTTTTGGAATTAAAATAATAATTTTCAGAATTTTTAGAAATTTAAAACAAATTTTGGAAATGAATTTATAAAAGAAATCTTATTTTTAAAAGTTTTTGAAACAGAAATCCAATTTCTGCAAAGCTGGGAAACCTTGGGGGGCTAAACTGTAAAAACAGAAGTTAGAAATTCATTTTACAGAATTTTGGATCAAAACCGGGTCAAACTAGGTCGGAACTCCGGGTCACCAAGAACAGAAACGGGTCGCGAAGAACCCAGTTTCCGGTGACTGGAATACGGCTCCGGTGAGCCCCGATTCAGGTGAAAACAGAATGGTTTGACACGATTCAAGTGGGGTTTTCATTTTAAACCATCTCAGGAGTTCAAATCAGTTAACAAATGGACCAAACGACATCTGGAAACGAAAATCCGGCCAAAACACGAAGAACTCCGACGAGAACTTCAAAATACAACTCCGAGCTTATCAGAAATCGTTTGTGACATATGAATATATGATTCGATTGCAAATTTGATAAGGAACATGATGCACCCATCAAGTTCGACTGAAAACCCCTAACCAAGATTCCCCCAAATCGAATTGAAAACATTCAAACCATATAAACCCTAATTCCTTCAATCAGAGAATTAAACTTAAAATTGAACATGTTATTGAACTCCAAATCAAGAGTACAATATACCAAAATCATCAGGAAGAAAAGATCTTTAATATGCAAGCATCAAATCATACAAACAATCTTCCGTACAAAAAAATTATCATTTAATTATCAAGAAATTCGAATATAAATAATTAAATAGAAAATCACCTGATGTTTCTGGGTTGAAATTGATGGAAGATTTGGATTCTAGATTTCAGTAGCTTCGTTTTGAGTATATGTACGCCAAAATCGCATATCGATAACGCCTCCGAATTTGTATTTGATTACGAAGAACATAATATAATTATAGTATTTTCTCTGTAGAAATTCTGTAAATACTGTTTGCAAATGATTTCCAGTACAAAATAAAATATGGTAGAGGCTATTTATAATTATGGGAAATTAGTATCCCGTTGGATCATTCCGGATATAAAACGGTACGTTTATTTATAAAAACTGATCCAAACGGTATCGGTTTTCGAGATAATTATCCAAATCAGTACAATTTGTACTGCGGTCTTGGTCTCAGCGCCTGGTTACACGTATTACGAGGTGATAATTGTGATAGTTTAATAAAAAGCTCCCGTTTCTCGAAAATACGAGTTTTATTGATTTACCGAAATGAATATTGTATCGAAAATGTTGCGCCGGGGCCCGCGCAGGACAAACCGTACGCCGGATCGAAAAAGTCGAAACATGGAATATGCTCAGAATATTACAATTAGGTTAGGAAGGAGTTCTCGGAAAAGTTTCGGGTTCTAAAAACGTAACAACGGATGACGTCGGTTGGTTCCCGTTTTTATAAAATAGATTTTAAATACCCGGAAAAAGATTTTAGAAATTTCAGATGATTCTTATAAATCCATAAACCAACATAAAAATAATTAGGAAGATATGACAATTATCTATATTTTATTTTGGACATATAAAAATTAAAATACTCAATTAATATTATTTTTGAATATCCAAGTACAGATAACATTTAACAATTAACTCACAGAATAGATACTGTACACACATAATAATTGTATAATAACAAAAATAATTACACGATATATCCCGGATATTACAATGAGAATATGGATTCTTATGATATGATTGAGAACCTTAAATGTATGTTTGAAGGACAAGCTCATTAGGAGAGGTTTGATACTTTCAAATCATTGCATGCATGTAAACAGGGAGAACGTGATCCGGTTGGACCGCATGTTCTAAGCATGATTGGGTATATTGAGTACCTTGCCAAGTTGGGTGCCCCGATTGCTGTGGAGCACCAGATTGACCTAATTTTGCAATCTTTAAACAACAGTTATTCTCAATTTGTGATGAATTACAATATGAATGAGATAGATAAGAACCCCACCGAACTGTTGACTATATTGAAAACTGCTGAGACCAACGTTCAGAAGGCATCCCCTACTCCCATGTTAATGGTGAATAAGGGGAAGGCCAAAGGAAAGGGTAAATGGAAAGGCAAGAGGAAGATGGGATCTAAATCGAATTCCAATCAGAAACCTGATCCGACCAAGGCTTTGAAGCCTAAAGGTGGTGTTCCAAAGGTTGGTGATTGTCACTATTGTAAGAAACCAGGTCATTGGAAGAGGAATTGTCATGCTTATTTGGAGAATCTGAAGAAGAAGAAGAAGAAGGCTATTGTTACTGCTTCTGATTCAGGTATTTATGTTATAGAAGTCAATTTGTACTTCTACATCTTGGGTATTAGATACTGGATGTGGTTCTCACATTTGTATAAATGTGTAGGAACTGCAGGGAAGTAGGACATTGGTGAAGGGAGAAGTTGACCTACGAGTTGGCAATGGAGCAAAGGTTGTTGTTTTAGTTGTAGGGAGTTATCATTTATCGTTGCCCACTGGGCTTGTTTTAGAACTAGATAACTGGTTTTACGTGCCTGCGATTTGCAGAAACATTATTTCGGTTTCTTGTTTGGACAAGAAAGGTTTTTCATTTTTGATTCAGAACAATAGTTGTTCCTTTTCATTCAATAATGTTACCTACGGGGTTGCACATTTGTTTAATGGTTTGTATGTTCTTGATATAGATACTCCTGTCTATAACATAAATAATGATAATAAACATATTAAGATGAAAGACTCAAATCAAACATACCTTTGGCATTGTCATTTAGGTCACATAAATGAGAAACACATTTCCAAATTACATAAAGATGGTTGCTTGGATAAGTTTGATTTTGAATCATACGAAGAATGCAAATCTTGTCTCATTGGCAAAATGGCTAAAGCTCCTTTTACCGGACAAGGTGAAAGGGTCGTCGAACGATTAGGACTTATATATAGTGATGTATATGGTCCAATGCGTACGATGGCAAGAGGTGGCTTTTACTACTTCATTACTTTTATTGATGATTTCAGTAGATATGGATATGTGTATCTTTTGAAGAACAAATCCGATTCTTTTGAAAAGTTCAAAGAATACAAGGCTGAAGTGGAAAAGCAAATAGGGGAAAGTATAAAAGTTCTACAATCAGATCATGGAGGAGAATACTTAATCCTCGAGTTTAAAGGTTTCTTGAAGGAGTGTGGTATCGTATCACAACTTACTCCTCCTGCAATGCCTCAATGGAATGGAGTTTCTAAGAGGAGAAATCGTACTTTATTAGACATGGTGCGATCGATGATGAGTCTAGCAGATCTTCCAATAAGTTTCTGGGGTTATGCTCTAGAAACGGCTGCATATACACTAAACCGAGTTCCAACTAAATCGGTTCAAAAGACTCCATATGAGATGTGGACTGAGAAACGTCACAACATGTCTTTTATGAAAGTATGGGGATGCGAAGCGTTTGTGAAATGCTTGGTGTCTAACAAGCTGGGACCAAAATCGGATAAATGTTATTTTGTGGGATATCCTGAAGAAACTAAAGGGTATAGTTTCTATAATCCTACCGAGAACAAAGTGTTTGTTGCTCGAACCGCTGTATTTCTTGAAAGAGAGTTACTTTCAAAGAAAATAAGTGGGAGGACTATAGATCTCGATGAAGATCGAGTTGTACAAAAGAATATTGAACCAGAATTGGAAAATGGGTAGGAAGTACATCAAGATGTTCCTGCTCCAGAAACACAGGTTGTTCGTAGATCTCGTAGGTGAAAGAGATGTGTCCTAAGTCCAATCATGTATGATGATTTAGGAATAACTTTTATGTAATCTGTTTTGATTTCATTGATATTAATAAAAGACTTGTTTTGGTTTTATTGCGGGCTTTATCTATTTAAGTATTTAAATAAGATATACCATAGTTTAGAGTAAAGCTTTTTATGGATTATGATGAGATCATAATAATGAGACCTAAAAGATGATAACTCTGAACTTAAATATTTCCTGGTCGTAGGATTACTAACTAGTAATTAGTAATCCGCAAAGATCGGTACATATTATGCTTGCTTCATTATAAAGGATGTTTGTTCTCATAGTCATTTGTGTGGTGACACTATAGCTAGTATGTAGGTGCTTATTATAGAATAATTTCACTGAACATGACTCACACAGTTGAACAACTGATGGAGTTCACTCACGTGTCAGCAGATGTTCATATAATGATAGTTGTACAAGTATCCTTAGACTTGAGGTCATCTTGTGTACACTGAACTATACTTTGGTTTAGTTCTTAGTCTCTAGGGACAATAATAAGGGCTCTACTGGGTGTAGGAATTTGTACACAAAGATAGTGTATGATCAATAAAGGATCTACCCCTTCCAGTAAAGGAAGAGAATGTTCAATGCTGATCCACTTATGCTAGTTCAGGAATTTCTAGCCAGAGTATATGAAATTAGAAAGGAGTTTCTAATTCACATTAATTAGAACTAAGCATAGTGAATGGGAAAGCATATATTAAATAAGATAGGCTTGACACGAGTTCCATGCCTTGTATTTAATCATGACATTGCAGAGTAGAAGAAATTAATTGTACGGTAACTATTCACTGAATAGGTTCTTGGTATCCTAAGCAGTGAATTTGTATTATCCAGATAGTCGTGATATGCTGAGAAGTATCCCTCACGATGTAGAATAAATATGATTAAATTTTTAATTAATCATATTTAATGAATTAGAGAATTTATATAAATAATGATAAAATAGTTTTATTATTATTTATTTCTACTAACGGCTTAATATTGAACCTACAGGGTCACACCATAAAAGAGAATGATTTAATGGTGGAGGAATTAATTAATAATAGCTGGTAATTATTTATTTATGAAATAAATAATTAATTAACAAATTTAATAATTGATTAAATGAGATTTAATTAATTATAAATTAATTAAGAAATGTTCTTAATATTATTAACTAAGAATTTAATTTTGGAAATTAAATCAAGTGAGAGAATTATTTTTCTAAAGTGTTTAGAAAAAGGGATTAATGATTAAAAGGTGTTTTAATTATTAGTTAATTGGTTAATAAGAATAATCAATTAAAGGGTTAATAATAATAATATTTTATGGGAAAATTTTCAGCTGAAATTTTTTCCTGTAAATATATTATTATAAACTCTATTTGCCTCAACCCAAATAATAAACCCTAATTCTAAAGTAGAAAAAAAAAGGAGGCAACTAATTCTCTCAACCTCTTCCTCCCTCCATTATTTTGATCTCTTGGTGGATACCGGTGGAGTGCTTCACAATTGAGGAGCAGCTGCTAGGGATCTCCATTCATCATTCTTGGATCGCTATTAAAGGTTAGTAATCGATCCCTCGATTTATTAACGATTTGCATGCGTTTATATGGATTTTATATCAAGAAAATGTTTTACCATGCTTCTGTGATGTATAAAATCCTACAATGGTATCAGAGCATAGGTTGTATGCATATAGATTTGTGATAAAAATTTCAGAATTTTATGATCTTGTATGAATTTATTATGATTTTTGCAAGTTATATCATGGATTAATTATAATTGATTAGAAATTGTTTCTCAAAATTATTTTGACTGTAGATCTGGGTTCTACAAGTGTTGTAGATCGTCTGGGTATTTTTTTCATAATTTTCTGATATGTGGATTAAATATTATGATTTTTTTGAAGTTATTTTTATTAAAATTCGTAATTAAATGTATATATATATATATGTAATCTGTTATGTATATATATATATGTTATATCCTGCTGTAATCAAGAAAAGGTGGGTGGCACGGCGTTCTAAAAAGCGGCGGCGGCGGCGGCTGTTAATAATAATAATAAAAAAAAAGGCAGAAGCTGAGAGGCGCAGGAGAGAAAGGAACAGGCGCGTGCAGCGCACGTGGGGATGGGGGTGTCGCGCATTCCGGGAATGCGTTACACCCTGTGGCGCATTCACGGAATGCATTACACCTTTTAATGGCTTAAAAGGGTTGTAACGCATTACCGGAATGCGTTACAGGGCTTGTAACGCGTTCTTGTAATGTGTTACAGCCCATCTATTTTTTTTAATTTGATTTCTGGGAGTTTCGTAACTCCGTTTTGGGCGTGCAATATATCGTTGGATTCGTTTTTCCGAGATGGATCTAATGGAGTGGTCAAATTTTTTTTTTTACGTAAAAGTTTTGAACTGTTTATATTCCCGAAAGTATTTTAAAGCATGTTTTAATTGCTTTTAAATACTATAATAAATTCATATATCATTATATCAATGTGTGACATGATATTGCTTGCATGCTTACTTGTTTATTTATTTTTATATATGAGATATATGCCTATGTTTAGCATGCGATGATAGATTTAAGTGAACTTAAATCAATATAAGGCGTTCTCTAGAAAATCTAGAATAGGAATCGTTTCTTGCCTTAACAATAATATTATGAATACAATCATGAGATTCTTGTGTTTATGAAACACGTAATTAAATATGAATTTTCAATATTGAGAGAAAGGATGATTATGTCAAAAGTAGATTTCTATCTGTAAGAAAGGGGTATTAAGTAACGCCTCTTGACAATGCTCCCCCCGATCTGGGAATCATCTGATTATCGATTATTGATTTCAAATATTTAATTTAAAAGGAAGAATCTCTTTATAATATGATTATGATTGTAACATAATATAATCCCTCTAAAATTAAATAATATCAAGTAGTAATTGGCCTATGACACAACGGGCTTGTGTCGGTCAAAGCCTTCCAACATGGTAGAAAGTAGTTCTTATTTTTAAATCATTGTCGTTTCGTGCTACAGCCGAGGGCTTTGATTTCGAAATAAGAAATACTTGTCTACTACATAGAGATGTGTACATTGAATTAGAATCTAAAGGTCGTTACGTGCTCTGGCCGTGGGCCATTGGAGACTAATTCAATTGTATGAAATGTTGGGTTAGACTTGACTTAGAATATTGAGTTTGTCGTGCTACAGCCGTGTCTCAATTATTCAAGAGGCTAAAGTTTTATTAGGGAATAACATAAGATGTAATTGACAAGAGTTGTCTGTCTATTGAACATCACATGACGTTTCGTGCTACAGCCGAGGTTGTGTGATGGAATGTAGGATCCCTATTCCCACTAGCATTATGAATGCTTAATTTTTCACTTAAGGGGGTTATATAATTTAGATAAACTAGTGGGAGCCACTTATGAATAAAGACCCGATTTATATGTGTTTTGAAATGAAATTGAATATTTGCTAAGTGTTGTTATGTGTTCATCATTTACAGATTTACTATATACGTTATGTCTTCTGCACTATCACTCTGGAGTATACTAGATGCTCACAAGTTGACTGGTCCTAATTTTGCTGACTGGCTTTGAAACTTGAGAATTATTCTCAGGGTTGAGAAGCTGGAATATGTGCTTGACTCACCTAAGCCTACTGAACCTGCTAGAGATGCACATAATGATGAACATGTTATGTATCGTAAGTGGATAGATGATGCAAATGTTGCTCAATGCATCATGCTAGCTTCCATGAACATTGAGCTACAGAAGCAGCATGAGCATATGGATGCTCACACTATCCTTATGCATCTACAAGAGTTGTATGATGTGGCAGGGAGGACAGCTCGATATAAGATATCGAAGGAGCTGTTCGGTTGTAAGATGTCTGAGGGATCATTTGTGAATGACCATGTACTTAAGATGATCAATTTGATTGAACGTCTTGGACAACTTGGTTTTGCCATGGATGGGGATCTGAGCCAAGACTTGGTCTTGTAATAACTTTCGGGTTCGTTCTCACAGTTTGTTGTGAACTTTCACATGAATAAGCTGGATGTCAGCCTGCCTGAACTCCACAACATGTTGTAGACTGCGGAATCGAATTTTCCCCCTAAGAAGAGTTATGTTCTTCTAATTGGTGAAGGTTCCAATCCTAAGAAAAGGAAGAAGAACCCTTCCAAGAAGAAGAAAGTAGGTGAGAAAAAGTCCGGTTCCACCAAAAGCTGAAGACCCCAAGAGCAAAGCTGTTTACTTTCACTGTAACAAAGTTGGGCACTGGAAGAGGAACTGCAAGGTTTACCTTGCAGAATTGAAGAAGAAGAAGAAGAAGGGTAGTGAGACTACCGCTTCTGTTTCAGGTATGTTCATGATTGAATTGAATATGTGATTAAATCAAATTTCTACTTGGGTATTAGATACCGCCTGTGGTTCTCATATTTGTAATTCGTTGCAGGGACTAAGGAGAAGTAGGACTCTTGAAGAAGAGGAGATGATTCTACGGATGGGAAATGGAGCAAGAGTTGCTGCTGAAGCTGTAGGATCATTTCATTTACATATGCCTACGGGTAAGACTATTATTTTAAATAATTGTTATTTTGTTCCCTCGATTGTGAGGAACATTATTTCTATTCCCATGTTAAGACTTGGCTAGATTTTCGTTTGTTATTCAGAATAATAAATGTTCAATTCTTAGAGATAACGTTCTTTATGGAAGTGGTATTTTAAATAATGGTCTGTATGTATGTGACGTAGAGCATAATTTACTACAAATTGAACATACTAATAAAAGAAAAAGGGATGATGAAAATCTCACTTTCTTGTGGCACTGCAGACTTGGTCATATTAGTGAAAATAGACTGCGGACATTGCATAAGGAAGGATTACTTGACCCCTTTGATTTTGAATCATATCCTACATGCGAGTCTTGTTTATTGGGTAAAATGACCAAATCTCCATTTAGTGGACATGGAGAGAAGGCTGTAGATTTGCTAGGATTGGTACACAGATGTATATGGACCAATGTCTACGCAAGCCATGGGTGGATTTTCATACTTCATTACTTTCATAGATGATCGATCTAGATTCGAATATGTGTATTTGATGAAACACAAGTCTGAAGCCTTTGAAAAGTTCAAAGAATATAAGTATGAAGTGGAGAAACAAACCAAACATAGTATTATAACTCTTCGATCAGATCGAGGTGGTGAATACTTTGAATGGAGAGTTTCTAGCTTATCTCAAAGAAAATGGTATAGTCTCCCAGTGGACTCCTCCATATACTCCACACTTGAATGGGGTATCTGAAAGGAGAAATCGAACTTTGTTAGACATGGTTCGGTCCATGATGAGCTATGCGAATCTTCCAGTATTCCTATGGGGTTATGCATTGGAAACCTCAACATATTTACTGAATAAGGTGCCTTCCAAATCTGTTCCTCAAACTCCATATGAGATATGGAAAGAAAGGAAACCGAGTCTTAAACACGTTAAGATTTGGGGATGTCCAGCTTATGTCAAGAAAGTTGACCCAGATAAGCTGGAATCTTGATCCGTAAAATGTAATTTTTTGGGATTTCCTAAAGTGACTTTAGGGTATTACTTTTACACCGATCATAGGGTGTTTGTCTCCAGACATGCTACCTTCTTGGAAAAGTAGTTTATCCTTGAAGGAAACAGTGGGAGCAAGATTGAACTTGATGAAGTTCAAGAAGCACAAACTACTACGGTTCAAGTGGAAACACCTATTCAGACTGAACAACCTTCTGTGGAACAGCCCATTTGTAGGACAGGGAGAGTATCTCGCCAACCTGAGAGGTATTATGGCCTTGTCATTGAGAATGACAATGAGTTGTCTATCATTGATGATGACGACCCTATGACCTATAATGAGGCTATGAGTAGTGTTGACTCGGAGAAATGGCAAAGTGCCATGAAATCCGAAATGGAATATATGTACACAAACCAAGTATGGACTTTAGTTGAAGCACCTGAGGGTGTGAAGCCTATTGAGTGCAAATGGGTATATAAAAGAAAGATTGGAGCAGATGGCCAGGTGGAGACCTATAAGGCCAGGCTCGTGGCAAAAGGATTCAAACAAAGGAAAGGGATTGACTTTGATGAAACTTTTTCACCTGTAGCCCTGTTAAAATCAATTCGGATTTTGCTTGTGATTGCTGCTTACTACGACTATGAGATCTGGCAAATGGACGTGAAAACGGCCTTCCTCAATGGGAAACTTGAAGAGGAAGTGTATATGACACAGCCAGAGGGTTTTCTTTCCAAGGGAAATTAACACCTAGTGTGTAGGCTGCTGTGAACCATATATGGTTTAAAGCAAGCTTCTCGTAGATGGAACATCCATTTTGATGAGACAATCAAAGAGTTTGGTTTTATCAAAAACATAGATGAACCATGTGTCTACAAGAAGGTTAGTGGGAGCGCGGTGACATTTCTTGTATTGTATGTGGATGACATACTTCTTATAGGAAATGATATACCGATGTTGCAATCAGTCAAAGTGTGGCTATTGAAGAACTTCACTATGAAGGACTTGGGAGAAGCATCCTACATTCTCGGTATGAAGATCTATAGAGATAGATCTAGAAGAATGATAGGTCTTACCCAGGGTACATACATCCAGAAAGTGCTTAAAGGTTTAGCATGGAAAACTCCAAAAGAGGTCTCATACCGATGAGCCATGGAGTGTCCATTTCCGAAAAGATGTACCCTAAGACACCTGAGGAAAGAGAGTGTATGAGTAAGATTCCTTATACTTCAGCAATAGGATCTATCATGTATGTGATGTTATGTACTAGGCCTAATGTTGCTTATTCAATAAGTGTGATGAGCAGATATCAGTCCGATCCAGGTGAAGACCACTGGAAAGCAGTGAAGAACATCCTTAAGTACTTACAAAGGACTAAGGATATTTTTCTTATTTTTGGTGGTGAATCAGAGTTGAAAATAGAGGGTTATACTGACTCTAGTTTTCAATCATAAAGTGATGATAGCAAATCCATGTCAGGGTACGTGTTTACTCTGAATGGTGGTGCGATTAGTTGGAAGGGTTCCAAACAGTCTACAACGGCTGACTCCACAGCGGAAGCAGAATATATAGCTGCAAGTGAGGCTGCAAAAGAAGCCGTTTGGATGAGAAAATTTGTTTCTGAGTTGGGAGTTGTTCCTAGCATTGAGGAGCCTATTGTGTTGTATTGTGATAACAACGCAGCAATAGCACAAGCTAAGGAACCAAGATCTCATAAGAATTCCAAGCATGTCCTGCGACGCTTTCATCTGATTAGGGAGATTGTTGAAAGAGGAGATGTCAACGTCAAGAGAGTTGACACACATAACAACATAGCAGACGCTTTAACAAAGCCACTTTCTCAATATCACTTTGATCGTCATAAAGACAAGATGGGTATTAGATACCAGAGTGATTGGCTTTAGTACAAGTGGGAGATTGAAAGAGATGTGTCCTAAGTCCAATCATGTATGATGATTTAGAAATAACTTTTATGTAATCTGTTTTGATTTCATTGATATTAATAAAAGACTGGTTTTGGTTTTATTGCGGGCTTTATCTATTTAAGTGTTTAAATAAGATATACCATAGTTTAGAGTAAAGCTTTTTATGGATTATGATGAGATCATAATAATGAGACCTAAAAGTTGATAACTCTGAACTTAAATATTTCCTAGTCGTAGGATTACTAACTGGTAATTAGTAATCCGCAAAGATCGGTACATACTATGATTGCTTCATTATGAAGGATGTCTGTTCTCATAGATATTTGTGTGGTGACACTATAGCTAGTATGTAGTTGCTTATTATAGAATAAGTTCACTAAACATGACTCACACAGCTTAACAACTGATGGAGTTCACTCACGTGTCAGCAGATGTTCACAGAGTGATAGTTGTACAAGTATCCTTAGACTTGAGGTCATCTTGTGTACACTGAACTATACTTTGGTTTAGTTCTTAGTCTCTAGGGACAATAATAAGGGCTCTACTGGGTGTAGGAATTTGTACACAAAGATAGTGTATGATAAATAAAGGATCTACCCCTTCCAGTGAAGGAAGAGAATGTTCAATGCTGATCCACTTATGCTAGTTCAGGAATCTCTGGTCAGAGTGAATGAAATTCAAAAGGAGTTTCTAATTCATATTAGTTAGAACTAAGAATAGTGAATGGGAAAGCATATGATTAAATAAGATAGGCTTGACACGAGTTCCATGCCTTGTATTTAATCATGACATTGCAGGGTAGAAGGAATTAATTATACGGTAACTATTCACTGAATAGGTTCTTGGTATTCTAAGCACTGAATTCGTATTATCCGGATAGTCGCGATATGCTGAGAAGTATCCCTCACGATGTAGAATAAATATGATTAATTTATTAATTAATTATATTTAATGAATTAGAGAATTTATATAAATAATTATAAAATAGTTTTATTATTATTTATTTCTACTACCGGCTTAATATTGAACCAACAGGGTCACACCATAAAAGAGAATGATTTAATGGTGGAGGAATTAATTAATAATGGCTGGTAATTATTTATTTGTGAAATAAATAATTAATTTTCAAATTTAATAATTGATTAAATGAGATTTAATTAATTATAAATTAATTAAGAAAAGTTCTTAATATTATTAATTAAGAATTTAATTTTGGAAATTAAATCAAGTGAGAGAATTATTTTTCTAAAGTGTTTAGAAAAAGGGATTAATGATTAAAAGGTATTTTAATTATTAGTTAATCGGTTAATAAGAATAATCAATTAAAGGGTTAATAATAATAATATTTTATGGGAAAATTTTCAGCTGAAAATTTTGCCTATAAATATACTATTATAAACCCTATTTGTCTCAACCCAAATAATAAACCCTAATTCTAAAATAGAAAAGAAAAGGAGGCAACTAATTCTCTCAACCTCTTCCTCCCTCCATTATTTTGATCTCTTGGTGGATATCGGTGGAGTGCTTCACAATTGAGGAGCAGCTGCTAGGGATCTCCATTCATCATTCTTGGATCGCTATTAAAGGTTAGTAATCGATCCCTCAATTTATTCACGATTTGTATGCGTTTATATGGATTTTATATCAAGAAAATGTTTTACCATGCTTCTGTGATGTATAAAATCCTACAGGGCTCGTCATGAGCCAGAGAGATATTATGGATTTCTCTTGACTCAAGATGATGATGTAATGCTCATAGATAATGATGAGCCTCTTACCTACCAAGATACTATGAATAGTCCAGACTCCGAGAGATGGCTAGAGGCTATGAAATCCGAAATGGAATCCATGTATCCAAATAAAGTATGGACTTTAGTTGATCCACCTGAAGGGGTAAAACCTATAGGATGTAAGTGGGTTTCAAGAAGAAAACTGACATGGATAGTAAAGTACAGACCTATAAAGCGTGAATGGTGGCAAAAGGTTTCAAACAAGTTCATGGTATAGACTATGATGAGACCTTTTCACCAGTTACTATGGTCAAGTCCATCAGGATTTTTCGAGCAAGAGCTGCTTACTACGACTATGAGATTTGGCAAATGGATGTCAAAACCGCTTTCTTAAATGGGAGCCTTGAAGAGGATGTATACATGATACAACCTGAGGGTTTTGTCAATCCCAAGTTTGCTAAGATGGTCTGTAAGTTGCTTCGATCTATTTATGGATTGAAGCAAGCCTCAAGGAGATGGAATCATCATTTTGATGAAACGGTCAAAGAATTTGGCTTTATTCAAAATGAAGATGAACCATGTGTTTACAAGAAGGTTAGTAGGAGCCATGTGGCATTACTAGTACTATATGTAGATGGCATATTACTAATAAGGAATGACATACCTTCTCTACAGGCTGTTAAGACTTAGCTGGGAAATAGTTTCTCGATGAAGGACTTAGGTGATGCTACCTATATATTAGGGATCATGATCTATAGAGATATATCAAGGAAATCAATCGGCCTAAGTCAGAGTACATACATTGATAAAATATTGCATCGTTTCGGGATGCAGGAGGCAAAAAGAGGATATGTCCCAATATCTCATGGGATATTGATCTCAAAAGACAACTGCCCTAAATCATTAGATGATAAGGGCCGTATGAGCAAATTTCCATATGCTTCAGCAATTGGATCTATAATGTATGCGATGATATGTATGTTAGGTCACACAACACTGTAGAGGGGGGTTGAATATAGTGTTTTCACAATCAAATCGATTTAACACAAGTATGTAACAAAGATCAAGTTTATTGAATAAACTCTGTTACAATAAGAACTGTTGTTCTCTCTCAGTGATGAACAAATATCACTAAGAGCTGCTAGGTTACAATGTATAATCTTCTCGATAATGATAACACATTTAGTGTAAACCCTAAGTCTGTGTTTATATAGTACACAGTTACAAGATAACTTCTAATTGATATGGAATATAATTCTGTCTCCTAAAATACATCAATCAGATATTTTTTACAAGTCTTCCAGTTTTCTAACTCTTTCCATGCATATCATCTTTTATTTAAGTCTCGAGCTTGTACTGTAAATCAGCTTCCTTCCTTATATAAAAGTCTTCCCGCACTTAAGTTCTGATATGACCTTAAGTTCTGATATTAAGTTCTGACTTCCAGTAAGTTCTGATTTCAGTAAGTCCTGATATGTCCTATTTTTAAAGATCTGAAAACTAAACATGAATTATATTAGGCATGACATCTCAAATATATCTAACAATCTCCCCCAACTTGTAAATTAAGCAAAATATACAAGTTAATAGATTTGATGATGTCAAAAACATTTAAGTACAAATGCAATAATAGTTTAACTAGATAACTAACTACAACTTACAATCCTTGTAGCTTTTACCACTCTCACTGAGTCAATCTGAATCCATAATGATTCTTGACAAAGCTTGATATCAGCTTTTCTTCTTTAATTCTCAGGACTTGAGAGTGTAGTCTTGACTTGCTTCATCTTTTCATTCTAACTTCCAATCTGATAGATTGCAGTCCTTAAAGCAGAGATATGGTTTCTGTTAGTGTATACTGAAAATATTTATTTGAAGTATGTACATTTATTTCTGGCCAGTTTATTTGAGAATCATTTGAATGTTTACATGTTGTCTAATATTATATATTGTGAACAATCTAGTATCAAATGGGATATAGAATATTAGATTGTTAAATACAGTTATATAATATAATAAGGTTCACAGCACAGGTGGTGTTGGACAATCCACTGGTATGGCTGTAGTATTATTTAGATTAGTTTATATTGACTAATAAATAATACTAGTATACTTTGTGTATATTGAACAGGATCAAATTTAGAATTGTTCCCTTAATACTGATTAAGAAGGAGAACTAAGATTCTATGTTATTATTAATGCTTAGGTTCTTAATCCGGAAATAGTAATTGACACGTGTATATTATTTACATGCTTTGATTTATATATGAAATAATTCTTTTGAATTATATCATTATATTTTGGGTGATGGAATTATATACATGGTGGATATTATTTATTAAAGGAATCCATGTCCTGATAATATTCAGGTTAATGATGTCCCCTTGAAAGCTCAAAAAGATTTAATTATGTGAAACCCATCAAGTGGAATTTATTCTGGCATAATTAAATAAAGGTTGAGTGGATGATCAAGGATAAAAGATATTAATTAAATAAATTATCAGTAATTTATTTAATTAATGGACATATGATATTTTAAACATGGGGAATTTAATAAGCAAATAATATTGGAACCGAGTTAATTAAATTACGGTATTAGGAAAGGTAGTGCAAATATTAATTCTTTAGTGGATTGAATTAATATTTAATTACATTGGGCTAGGCTCAAGATGTAATTAGAAGGCCCAACCTAATTATCCATGGTCCCTATTATAGCCTATATATATTCTTATTGTCTTCTTGCTTGGCAATTGTGTGAAAACATATTGTAGACACCAAGGAGCAAGAAGAGAGGATAACTTGAGAAGACGGAGGCCACACTTCGCTCAAGGGAATTTGTGAATATAATAGAAGAGCGTGGAATCAACCATTAACAAGGTAATCCTCTTTTCGTAATCTTTATCGTAAAATATAGTAACACCCTAAGTCCGTGGTTCCCAACAGTTTCTTTCTAAACCATCATTCAGTCTTATTACCCTAGAATGAGAAAAATCTTCATTGTAGCACAGACATTTCTCATTCAATAGCACTTAAAGCTTTGCAGAATTCTTCTTCATTGGCATCTCACTTTCATCATTTTCAACAATATTAGGAATGAATTTTGTAACTCTTGAACAAGAAATTCTTGCTTTATCTCTGATGGTCTTCAATATGAAGTTTGACAATCTCCTGGTAATATCAGACTTTACCTCTAAAGGGTAATGAAAGAATTGAAGTTCTTTCATGATTTATTTTGCACATCTGATTCTAACATTTGATATGTCCTTGCATCTTTAAGAAATATGTTGGATATATTTGAGATGTCATGTCTACTATGTTTCATGTTTAGTTTTTAGATCTTAACTAACAGGAAATATCAGTTCTTACTGGAATCATGACTTGAAGTCAGGACTTAAGGATATCAGGACTTAGATTATCAGAAGATGGATATCAGAACTTAAGTACTGGAGGACTAACAGTTAAGGAAGGAAGCTGATTTACAGGAAAGAAGATCGAGACTAATCCAAGAAGAAGATATGCATGGAAAGAGTTAGAGGACTAGAAGAATTATATAAAATATCTGGTTGATATATTTTAGGAGACAGAATTATATTCCATATCAACTAGAAGTTATCTTGTAACTATGTGTCTATATAAACACAGACATAGGTTTACTCTCTAAGAGTTACGATCATTGAGAAGATCATACAATTGTAACCTAGCAGCTCTCGTGATATTTGTTCATCACTGAGAGAGAACAGTTCCATTGTAACAGAGTTTATTATATCGAATATATATGTTTTCCGTTACTTGTGCTTTAAATCGATTTGATTGTATTATACACTGTATTCAACCCCCTTCTACAGTGTTGTGTCATCTAACAAGTGGTATCAGAGCCCATATGTTAACACACATACAGTAAAGATCCAAAACAATCATGTCTGAAGAAGCAGAAAATCCAACCAAGCCCACCAAAACTGAAGAAACTCCAAAGACTCAAACCCATAGTCGATATGAGACTATCAGGGTTCCCATGTTGAGACCTTCTGAGTATCCCATATGGAAAGTGATGATGGCTATATTTCTGGAAGCTACAGATCCAGAATACCTTGACAGAATTTATGAAGGACCGCATAATCCAACCAAGCTCTTTGTTGTAGTCGCAGATTAGCCAGCAAAGACCATACCAAAGGAGAAAAGTGAATACACAGCTGAAGATATCTCATTTATTGCCAAGGATGAAAAGGTAAGGCATTTGCTGTATTGTGCCATTGATAATGTCATGTCAAATAGGGTAATTCAATGCAAGACTGCAAAGGAGATATGGGATGCTTTGGAGACAAGGTGTCAGGGAACTGATGCAATCAAGAAAAATAGGAGGACTATACTCACTCAAGAGTATGAGCACTTTGACTCAAAAAGTGATGAGTCATTAACTGACTTATATGACAGGTTTGTCAAACTCTTGAATGATCTGTCACTGGTGGACAAGGAATATAACATTGAAGATTCAAATCTGAAATTCCTTTTAGCTCTTCCTGAAAGTTAGGATTTGAAAGCTACTATTATAAGAGATAACTATGCTCTTGATGAAACTACTCTTGATGAAATTTATGGAATGCTCAAGACTTATGAACTTGATATTGATCAGAGAAGCAAAAGACATGGGAGAAAGTCAAGAACAGTTGCTCTTAATGCTGAGGAGGAATCCCCCAAAGTGGTTGTCTCAAAGAAATGAAAAGGAAAAGCTCTCATCATAAAGTCTGATTCAGAATCATCAAGTTCTGATTATGATGATTCAGAAACTGAAAGTCTACTTGAAGTAGATGCTGATGAAGAGATGATGAAGCTGTGTGCTCTTATGGTGAAGGGTATCACAAAGATAGCCTAAATTCAGAAGGGGAAAGAAGTTTTTAAGGAAAGGTAGAAGTTCTGATAAGAAGGGCTTCAGAAAATCTAAAGGCAAAGGAGGAAAGTCTGACAGAGGAGATTACTCAAATGTCAACTGCTACAATTGTGGTGAGAAAGGCCACATATCTCCTGACTGCAAGAAAGGAAAGAGTGACAAAGGCAAAGCTCTTATCATAAAGAAAAAAAGCTGGACAGACACTTCAGATTCTGAAGATGAGGAGAACTATGCCTTGATGGCAAATGCTGACAGCAGTTCTGATGCTGCTGAGTTAAAGGTACCTCAAACAACTTATGCCTTTCATACTGATGATATTACTGAGTTGAGATTATATCTTAAAACCATGTTTATTAGCTATAGAGATCAAAATTTAACATGTGAAAGATTAACTTCTGAAAATCTTGCTTTTAAAAAGAGGAACGATTATTTAAAACAGAGTTAGTTTTGTTCCATGAAACTCAGAAGGATAGAGATGATGCTTTCTATGTTAGAGATGAAGTGCTAAAAATGAATAAATCTCTAAAAACTGAGTTAGAAAAGGAGAGAGAGAGGGATTATCAGGATTTGGACTAACTCTGGCAGAACAACTCAGAATATACTAGGTAGTGGGAACTGGAAAGAGGGCTTAGGTTATGGAGATGAGAAAAATGAAAAAGGAACTGAACAAGTTAAGCCAATCATTGTTAAATAAACTACTAAGCCAAAGGTAAATCCTGTTAAATTTGTAGCTAAAACTGTAAAGTCTGATTCTGAAAAGATGAATGATATTGAGACAGAAGTGATAGCATAGTCAACTTCTGACAAATTAGAACAAGATAAACCAACTGAAGTTAACATAGGCTTAATGACAAAGAAGCAGCTTAAACATGAGCTGAAAGAGATTACCAGTGTAAAAAAGGTAAAGGCAACTAGGAAAAATAGGAATGGAAAGGAAGGAGTGAATAAAAGCAACAATTATATGCATGTTCCTAATGCTCCTAGAAAGAAATGCTATAACTGTGGAAACACTAACCATCTGGCTTCTTTTTGCAGGAAGAATAAGAATCTAAACTCCTTACCTTCTAAGTCAGGAGTTAAAAGTCAGTCTGTTAGGTTTAAGACATAAAATCCTTATTTTCATTATGGTAGTACATGGCATTCCATTTATACTTGTAAGGAATATCATAGTTTGTACTATGATTATTATCAGATAAAACCTTCTTTGAAGAAAGTTGCTTTAATTCCTTCTGTTGTAAAGTATGATGCAAAGTCTGATACTGTTAATACTAATAAGAAAAATGTTAGCATAAACTCTGATGTTAAATCCGCTGCAAATGTTAACAAACTTAAAAAGGCCAAAGGATCCAAGCAAGTCTGGGTCCTTAAAACTAACCATTAGTGGTCTTTCTAATTATAGGGCAACAGGAAGAACATCCTAGTTCTGGACAGTGGATGTTCAGGACATATGACTGGAAATAAAGACCTGCTATCAGATTTTGTGGAGAAAGCTAGCCCAGAAGTTTCTTATGGAGATGGCAATATTGGAAAAACTCTGGGATATGGCAAGATCAATCTTGGGAATGTCATCATTGAAAAAGTAGCTCTTGTCTCAGGACTTAAACACAATCTGTTGAGTATAAGTCAAATCTGTGACAGACGTTATCACGTGGATTTCTTTGAAGAACACTGTGAAGTTATAAGTAATTTAATAGGCAAAGTGGTTCTGAAAGGATATAGGCATGGTAACATTTATGAAGCCAGACTTTCAACAAGTACTGATGGTTCTGCAATCTGTCTGTTGAGTAGAGAATCAATTGAAGAAAGCTGGAATTGGCACAGGAAACTCTCTCATTTAAATTTCAACAATATAAATGAGCTTGTAAAGAAAGATCTTGTGAGAGGACTGCCAAAAATAGTATTTGCTCCTGATGGCCTTTGTGATTCATATCAGAAGGCAAAACAAAGAAAATCTTCTTTCAAGAGCAAAACTGAGTCATCAATTTTTGAGCCTTATCACCTACTGCATGCTGATCTATTTGGTCCAGTCAATGTCATGTCTATTACAAAGAAGAAATATGTTATGGTTATAGTGGATGAGTTCACAAGGTACACTTGGGTGTACTTCTTGCACAAGAAGACTGAAACTGCATCTACCCTAACTGATCATGTCAGACAGCTGGATAAATTGATCAAAGATTCTGTTAAAATCATAAGGAGTGATAATGGCACTGAGTTCAAGAATTTAATCATGGAAGAGTTCTGCAAAGATCATGGAATCAAACAGGAATTTTCTGTACCTGGAACTCCACAGCAAAATGGAGTTGTAGAAAGAAAGAACAGGATTTTCATTGAAGCTGCACGAACTATGCTTGATGAAGCAAAGCTGCCAACCTATTTTTGGGCTGAAGCTGTGCAGACTGCTTATTTTACACAAAATGCTACACTCATAAACAAGCATGGAAAAACACCATATGAGATGGTGAAGAAAAGAAGCCAAATCTGAAATACTTTCATGTATTTGGTTGTAAGTGTTTTGTTCTTAAGACTCATCCTGAACAGCTGTCAAAATTTGATCTAAAATCTGATGAAAGAATCTTTGTTGGATATCCACTTTCCAAAAAAGCCTTCAGGGTCTACAATTTAAGAACAAGAGTTGTCATGGAATCTATCAATGTCGCTTTTGATGATAAGAAAATTACTGGACTTGAAGATTTCGATGATCATGATCAGCTGAGATTTGAGAATGAAGATTTAAATTCTGATTCTGGAAATTCTGATGACTTAAATTCTGATCATGTAGGTTCTGATGGATTAAGTTCTGATGTCATTGAATCCGTGGTAACAACTCCAAAGGAAAATACACCTGTCCAGGGGGAGCAAGCTGAAGAACCTACCATATCTCAAGACTCTTGAGAAGCATCAGAACCTGTCACTGGCTCTTTAAGTACAGATTCATCTAGTTCTGATGAGCCAAATTCTGATAATTCTGAAAGCTCTGATTCTTCAACTCCTGAAAAATCAAATTCAAATTCTGAAGTCTCAGAGAGCATAACTACAGGGGGGAGCATCAGAAAATGCTGATGGAGACAACATGGATCATGGGGGAGGATCCAGTTTTAGAGATCAACTTTCATCTGCAAGGAAGTGGACTAAAGCACATACACCTGATTTTATCATTGGAGATCCTGAAGCAGGTGTCAAAACTAGAACTGCAACTTCAAATGAATATCTCTATCATTCTTTTATATCTCAGACTGAACCAAAGAAAGTGGAAGAAGCTCTTCAAGATGCTGATTGGGTGCAAGCAATGCAGGAAGAGTTAAATGAATTTGAAAGAAATAAAGTCTGGACCCTAGTGCCAAGACCAAAGAACAGATCAGTTGTTGGTACAAAATGGGTGTTTAGAAACAAAACTGACAGTGATGGCATAATTACAAGGAATAAAGCAAGACTGGTTGCTAAAGGCTACTCTCAACATGAGGGTATTGATTATGATGAAACATTTGCACCAGTTGCTAGATTAGAAGCCATAAGGATCTTTTTGGCTTATGTTGCTCACACGAATTTTCAAGTCTTTCAAATGGATGTAAAAAGTGCTTTTCTCAATGGAGAAATGGAAGAAGAGGTATATGTTGAACAACCTCCAGGCTTTGTAGATCCTAAATTTCTCAATCATGTCTACATGCTTGACAAAGCACTTTATGGCCTTAAGCAAGCTCCAAGAGCATGGTATGAGACTTTAGCTCAATTCCTTCTGGAAAGTGGATTTCACAGAGGCACAATTGACAAGACTTTATTATACCTCAACCATGAAAAGGACTTACTTTTGGTAAAGATATATGTTGATGATATCATATTTTGTTCTACTAATTCCAAACTGTGTGAGAAGTTTGCAAAGCTAATGCAGTCAAGATATCAAACGAGTATTATGGGAGAACTCGCCTATTTTTCGGGCCTTCAAGTCAAGCAATCTGAAGAAGGCACTTTTATCTGTCAATCCAAGTAAACCAGAAATTTACTGAAGAAATTTGGAATGCAAGATTGTTCAACTGCATCCACTCACATTGCCACTGCAACAAAGTTAGATAAGGATACTGGTAAATTAGTAGATATTACTAACTACAGAGGTATGATTGGCTCCTTACTCTATCTAACTGCAAGTAGACCTAATAACATGTATGCTACCTGTCTTTGTGCAAGATTTCAGGCTGATCCAAGAGAACCTCACCTATTAGCTGTGAAAAGAATTTTCAAGTACCTTAAGGGTACAGCTGATCTAGGATTGTGGTATCCTAGGGAATCAGATTTTAAGCTAATTGGTTACTCAGATACAGATTTTGCAGGATGCAAAATAGACAGGAAAAGCACTAGTGGGAGCTGCCAATTTCTTGGAGGCAGATTGGTTTCTTGGTTTAGCAAGAAATAAAAGTCAATTTCCACATCACTTGCAGAAGCAGAATATATTGCTGCAAGAAGCTGTTGTGCACAGATTCTTTGGATAAAGAATCAGTTACTGGATTATGGGTTAGAATTCTCTAAAATCCCTATTTACTGTGATAATCAAAGTGTTATTGCTATGACAGGTAATCCAGTTTAACACTCAATGACAAAGCACATCAGTATTAGGTACCATTTCATAAGGGAACATGTGTATGAAGGTACAGTGGAATTGTATTTTGTTCCAGCAGATCAACAGCTAGCAGATATCTTCACAAAACCACTATGTGAAGCTACTTTTATAAGATTGGTAAATGAACTTGGAATGGTTTCAGGTTCTTTCTCTAAATCTGCTTAGTTTTAGTTCTCATGCATCAGAATTTATGATCGGTATTTACAGATTGTATTATCTATATGTAATTTTTGCTTAATTTGAAAATTCATTAAATGCTGATTGTTATCTGATGTGGATTTATATACTCTGGTTAGTGTTTTGAATGTTCAGTGGCTATTCAATCCAATGAGGATAACTGTGCTAGATGTTGACCTAGTAGTCTTTAACATACTAGAAATCCCATATTTGAATTAGTTGTTTATGTGGAAACTCATTAACACAAGCAGATTCTGATATTGAGCTTAGTCAAGTTTACTTTGTATATCTTATTACTAAGTCACAAACTAGATTCTTGTTTTTTATCTGTCAAATTCTGATGTCAGTAAATCTTAAGAATGAACTAAGTGCTGATAAGTCTGGATTATCAAAAGAAAAGAAAAGAAAAGAAAAGAATAAAAGTCAGGTACTCCTTTGAGATCTAGAGTAAAAATGTGAAAGGGAAGACCCAAGTGCATTGCTGGTATTAAGTTATATGCATCATAAAAGAAAAAAAATTCTTGGTGACTTTTCACACTCTATGATTACTGGAGAAATACTCTGATAACAGCATAAATTCTGATAAGCAGTCGTGACTCACTTACAACGAGAAGCCACTGCAAAAAGGAATTTCAAAAGATGCATAAAATGAACACAAACAGCTGAGGTGGACTCTTGCATAAATTTGTTCTATAGTAGACATCATGACTGATGACAGATTTTAAGCATTTTTCTGAGTTGTGCCTTATTTCTAAGATGTACTGAAGTAGATCAGACTTTAATCTTTATCTGATATTTTGCTGAATGCACACACTTTTACTCCATATGAATGATGAAAATTACTGTGGTGATTAAGTTGTTTTTGACAAACAGTTAAGTGTCATTTGCATAAATTCTGAGGACAAGTTCTGATGATTAAATTCTGAAGAAAACAAGTCAGTATTTGTATGAAGAATCACAGAAAAAGATATTCACTTTTTGAGTACAGAAGCCATGTTATGATGATTGTTAAAATATGATATAAGTTAAGTTCTGATATTAAATCCTGATGGAATCATTGATGCTTACGTGGCATTTTTCTTTACTTGACTTATTTGTGGTAAAATCTGAAACAGTCATATTTAAATCAGAATAAATTTGGGTGAGATAAAAACAGTCATAATCATTATGGGTTAGTGGTTAACGTGTATGTCTTGAAAAACTGCATGTGCTCAGTAATTGTTAATTATTTCCCGTGCCCATTAACTCTTGCTTTAGATCTTTTACTAACTGTTATTATTACACATCAGTCTAGGGAGTCGAGGGATCATTATTTTTACTTGTAATTGTTAACCAGTCCTCGCGTCCCTTGGTATTCTATTGGCTATTTAAACCGACTATTCATTCCAGCCAAATCATATTTCATTTCCTCACAAACTCACTCTCTTTTTATTCTCGTAAACAAAAATGGTTTATTTCAACTTGTTCCTGAACTATGAAACTTTCAACATCGAGTTGGGTTATGATGATTGGCAACAGGAGTGGCATGTCACTGCCATTCCTAAAGAGCTCTGGAACTCAGTTCCACAAGAGGTTCACACAGACCTCTTGTTATTTTTGATGGAATACCACCTCCATATTTATCGGTTGGAAGAGGAAAGGAGAGAAGCTCTTCGTCAGCAAGAACGGATCATCCGTCTTGCAGTGCTCTTCGTCAGCAGCAGAAGGAGCTAGTCGATAGGTTTTCTCAGACTAGGACTAAGGCTATTAATGTTAAGAATCTTAATATATGACTTGTAATTTTTGCATGCAATTGATAAATTTCATGAAATGTACTCATCTAATATATTAATGAAATTTCCTTTAAATTGCAAGATTTGGTCTTTGTTTCTCAAATTATGTGACTGTGCATATTTTAATTGCAATTTGTTAATCTTTACTTCATCGATTTTTAACTTTATCCTGTGATGAATGTTTTGATTCAATAATGGTCAATAATAAATTTTGATGATTTGAGGAAATAATTGAAGTACGAGTTCATGCATCTGAACCTGTAATAATTGAAGCTGAGAATGTTACTTCTCAGAAAGAAAAAGCAGCTCAAAGTTCTAATACTTTGAAAAGGAAATCTGTAAATTCTGATGCTGCTGAAGCAACTCCTTCATTGGCAAGGAGATTGAAGAAAATGAAGGCTAGGTGGTATTTGGCTAAGGCTATATCAGAAGATACTGAAGAAGCTGAGGAAGGGGATCAAGAATCTCTGATCTCACAAGAACCAATTATCATTGAAGCCCTTCCAGCTCAAGCCAAAGATACTGCTATTGACACAGTTGTTACCCCTCATGTCTCTCCTATTAAAGCTACAGATGATGCTAAAGAACAACCTGATAATTCTGAAATAGATATTCATAATTTGAATAAACCTGAAGTTCTTTATCTGGAAGCTCCATCTACATCAAAGACACCAGCACTGCAGATAAATTCTGCTAATCAGAATTTAGATGATGTTATTCCTGAATCTCCAGTTGCTTCACACACTATTGACCTATCAGAACAGAATGAGTCTTCCTCAAGTTCTGATGACAGTGTTTCTGTTGTGACTCCAGTACCTACTCTGGGGCAAGGAAGAATTGGTGAAGAAATTTGTTGAAAAGGAAGCACCTATTCCTTGGGAGGATACTCACAGAGGTGTTGAGGGGACCAAGAAGTGGATTGAATCAGATTTTATTCCATGTTCTAAAATTCTGACAGAGCATATTGCAAAAGCTGATGAGTTGCTCACAAAGGCTGATTTCAAAACACAACTCAAGATCACAGCTCTGTCTACAAAACATCTTCAAGGTCTACATACTTCTACTCATGAAAAGGTTGATACACTTAAGGAACAAGCTGATAAGTTCAATCTATAGATGAAGCTTGACAAGAACAGGTAAATCAGACCTATTTCTGAAAAAGTTATAGCCATTGAGAAAACTCAAGAGAAGCAACAGGCTCACATTACTGAGGTTCTGGCTAATCAAGCTTCTCAGAAAGCTCAATTGGATGAAATCCAATCTTCAGTTGAACTTCTTCTTTCTCTCTTACTTCCTGATGATGCCAAAAAGGGGGTGAAGGTAGTTAAGTCCAAATGCTCACCCACTCAAGAACAGAAGAAAAAGGATGATAAAGGTGATGACCAGGGAAACTCTGAAAAGAGCAGAGGTCAAAGAAAAGTTCAAGGAAAACCTTCTATTCAGAACAAGTCAAGTTATGATGTTGTGAATGCTCAAAGATTGAATTTAAGTGGTGATAAGCAAAGTCTGATGTCAAGTTCTAATATTCTGATTAAGTCAGGATCTGAAGACTCTCAGAAGTAAACTCTGAAGTTAAAGGGGAAGCAGACTACTGTTTATTACAAAGATCCTAAAATCCAGACACTTGATGAGGAGATAGAAAGAAGATTATTTCTGAAACACAATCCAGGAATGGATTTAGAAACTCTCAAGGAGGAAGAAGCTAGATTTGCTGCTGAGAAGACAAATCCTAAGTCTAAAGCTTCTGATGTAAAGAAACCTCCAAGGCCTAAGGAAAAAGGCATTGCGATCAAGGAAAGGTCAAATTCTGAAACTTCAAAGTTCAAGACTAGATCATAGACTGAGAGTGATCCCAAAGACAAAGGGAAAGGAAAAATTTATGAACCAACCAAGTCACTGGACTTGAAAACTTCTCAAGATGTGATGAAAGCAGTGTGTAAAATGGTTCAAGTAATTTAGCAAAAAAAAATGGTTCAAGTAACAGATGATAATCTTGTTGAAGATGAAACTGTTCAAATTCTGAAAAGAAGAAAGATAATTGAAGATTCTAAAACAACCTCTGACACTGCTCAAGTTGTTATTCAGAATAAAGGACAGGAAGGTACAGAAGAAACAGCAAATTCTGATCAAGCTATCAAGACATCAACTACTGACAATGCTCAAGTTGATTTGGATAAAATAACAATTGCTGATAAGAAGAAGCTGTTGTGGAAGAAAGTTACTCCAGTTGAACCAAAATCCAATCTCATGATTAATCAACTTTCTACATTTGGGTTGAAAGCCAAGCAACCTAGGGATAGAGTTGGATTAGGTTTTGACGAAGAGAAGATTCAAACAGGAGTAGAGGTCACTCTAAAAGATCCTTTCATATTGACAGATAAACCATATGAACAAATCAAACAAAGGCATCTTGACAAGGTGTTGTCTGCTCAAGTTGTGACAGATGCTCATGATAAGGAGAATCTAAAAGAGAAATTGATCTTATTTCTCAATGATGGAAGGACTTATAGATTAGCTGATACTGATGTATTAAAGAAGTCTATCAGAGAACTCCAATATATTCACTATCTTCTGGATGTAAAATCTGATATTACAAAAAGATGGTCAGAATAAATTTTGAAGGCTATAAGAGATCTATTCATAATCTCTGGTACAAAGACTTCCCATTACAGTCCAATGAATACTGAAGGTGATTGAAGAAAAATTCCTATGCTGAAGAATTCTGCTAAGGAGGAAGTTATTCTGAAAGGAAGATGCTTATGTTATAATGAAAACTCTTCACATCCTAAGGTTATCAAACTTGGTGATGGACTTGAAAGAACATCCATTCAAGCTCTCAGAACAGCCATTTATCAAATTGGTGATAGTAAAGAAGAAGAACTGATGCAGGTCAAAGCACAGTTAGCTGAAGTTCTGAAGAAAGCTGAAGATAATCTGATAAATGATTTTGTTAAGAATCATTATGGATTCAGATTGATTCAGTGATGTTGGTAAAGCTGGATGTTTTGTAAGTTGTAATTAATAGTCTTATTAAACTCTTATTGCTTTTGAACTTAAATGTCTTTGACATCATCAAATCTAATAACTTGTACATTCTTGCATAATTTACAAGTTTGGGGAGATTGTTGGATATATTTGAGATGTCATGTCTAATATGTTTCATGTTTAGTTTTTAGATCTTAACTAACAGGAAATATCAGTTCTTACTGGAATCATGACTTACTTGAAGTCAGGACTTAAGGATATCAGGACTTAGATTATCAGAAGATGGATATCAGAACTTAAGTACTGGAGGACTAACAGTTAAGGAAGGAAGCTGATTTACAGGAAAGAAGATCGAGACTAATACAAGAAGAAGATATGCATGGAAAGAGTTAGAGGACTAGAAGAATTATATAAGATATCTGGTTGATATATTTTAGGAGACAGAATTATATTCCATATCAACTAGAAGTTATCTTGTAACTATGTGTCTATATAAACACAGACATAGGTTTACTCTATAAGAGTTACGATCATTGAAAAAAGCTTACAATTGTAACCTAGCAGCTCTCGTGATATTTGTTCATCACTGAGAGAGAACAGTTCCATTGTAATAAAGTTTATTATATCGAATATATATATTTTCTGTTACTTGTGCTTTAAATCGATTTGATTGTATTATACACTGTATTCAACCCCCTTCTACAGTATTGTGTGACCTAACAAAATAGAATTAGATTTTCCTTGACATTGCGCTTGTTATGAACATTCAGTACCACTTGAACAGAGATAACCTTATCAAGGTATTTCTGTGTAACATCTTCAAGAGGTCTGTCAGTTAATAAAAATGGATCTCTAGTAGCAACTTCAACTCCTGTCTTTATCTTAGCTTCATCAGAACCTAGTTCAGCCCTATCTCTTGGTTTGCTAGCATTTAACCCAATAGTCATGAAAGTAAACGGCAATTGGCTTTTCTTTGGATCTGATAGTTTGACATTTTTCCACAGAAGTTTCTTTTTATCAGCTACTTCCATCTTTTCTAAATTAACTTGAGCACTTTCAGAGGTTGACTTGATGACTTTATCAGAACTTGTTGTTTCTATTGTAACTTGTTGTTCTTCACTATGAACAACTTGAGCCTTGTCAGAGGTTGTCTTTGATTCTTCAGAAATCTTCTTCCTTTTCAGAGTTTGAACATCTTCATCTTCAGCAAGATTATCATCAGTAACTTGAACCATTTTGCACACTGGCTTTATCAGAATTTGAGGAATTTTCATCTCCAGTGGCTTGGTTGGTTCATCAACTTTTCCCTTTCCTTTGTCTTTGGGATCAATCTCAGATTTTGATCTAGTCTTGGCTTTAGATGCCTCAGAAATTGACTTCTCTTTGATCGCAATGCCTTTCTCCTTAGGCCTTGGAGGTTTCTTTGCAACAGAAGCTTTTGGCTTTAGATTTTTCTTTTCAGCTTTAAATCTAGCTTCTTCCTCCTTGAGATTTGCTAAATCCATTCCTGGATTATGCTTCAGAAACAATCTTCTAGCAATTTCCTCATCAAGTTTCTAAATCTTGGGATCCTTATAGTAGACAGTAGTCTGCTTTCCCTTGAGCTTCAGAGTTTGCATGAACTTTTGAGAATCTTGACTTCCACCTTGTATCAGAACATCAGGCTTTGTCATCAGAATTTGCTCATCAGAACTTGATATCAGATTTTGAGTTTGAGTACTTGCTATCAGATTTTGAGTTTGAGCAGCTTCAGAACTTGTCTTCTTTTGAATAGAAGATTTGCTTGCATCAGTAATTAGTTTCCTTGAAGAAACCTTGCTGCTTTGCCCTTTACTTTGAACTTGACCTCTACCCTTGCTAGGGTTTCCCTGGTCATCAGCTTCATCATCTTTCTTCTTCAGTATTTGATCATTAGAGCATTTGGACTTAACTATCTTCTCCCCCTGTTTGGCATCATCTGATAGTAGGAGTGAGAGAAGAAGTTCAACTGAAGATTGAATATCATTCAATTGAGCCTGTTGAGAATCTTGATTTGCCAGGACCTCAGAGATTTGGGCATGTTGCTTCTCTTGAGCTTTCTCAATTGCTTCTACCTTTTCAAGTGTAACTCAGGATATGTCGATTCAAATACAACATTTGTTTGTCAAATCAGCATAAATTATTAGTAACCACAATTTTAATCAAAACATTCATCAAGAAATACAGTTCAAATAGATGAAGTAAAGATTAACAGGCTTCAATGAGAACAATCATATGCACATAATACGAGATAAGCAAAGACTAAATCTTGCAATCAAAAGAAATTTCATTAAAATATCAAAAGAGTACATTTTATGAAATTTGTAGATTACATGCAAAAGATTACAAAATAATCCTAGTCTAAGATGGTGAACATTAACAGCCTTGGTCTAAGAAGGAAAATTATCAATTAGTTCCTCCTGCTGCTGACAAATAGCACTGCAAGACGGATGATCCATTCTTGCTGAAGAAGAGCCTCTCTCCGTTCTTCTTCCAAGAGATCAAGATGGAGTTGATAGTCCATCTCAAAGAACAAGAGATTTGTTCGAACCTCTTGTAGAACCAAGTTCCATATCTCATCAGGAATGGCAGTGACGTGTCATTCCTGTTCCCAGTCACCACAACTGAACTCGACATTGAAGTTTTCATAGTTCATAAACATGTTTACAAGAACCATTTTTATGAAGGAAGAAAATGGTGAGAATTAAAAGTGAGATAATAATTTTGTGTGAGAATAGAAGATGATTTGTCTGAGATGAAATGTCGGTTAAATAGCCAATAGAATATCAAGGGACTAGAGGACTGATTAATGATGAAATGTAGAGTTAACTTAATGAGCGTCTCCCTAGACCGATGTGTAATAATTTAGGCAATATGTGAACATTCAATAGTTAAAGCAGGAGTTAATGGGCACGGGAAATAAGTAGTAATTACTATGCACATGCAGTTTTTCAAGACAAACACATTTACCACTAAGCCAAATGATTATGACTGTTTTATATTATGATTAAATATGACTGTTACAGTATTACCATAAATAAGTCAATTAAAGAATAATGCCACATAAGCATAAGAGTTTCCATCATAATTTAATATCAGAACTTGACTATTATCAGATTTTAATAGTCATCAAAATATGGCTTATCAACTCAAAAAGTAAATGTTTGTATCTGTGATTCTTCATACAAATACTGACTTGTTTCTTCAGAGTTTAATCATCATAACTTGTCCTCAGAATTTATGCAAATGACACTTAACTGTTTATCAAAAACAACTTAATCACCACATTAATTTTCATCATTCATATGGAGTGAGAGTGTGTGCATTAGCAAAATATCAGATAAAGAATAAAGTCTGATATACTTCAGTACATCTTAGAAATAAGGCATAACTATGAAAAGTGCTTAAAATCTGTCATTAATAATGAAGTCTACTATAGGATAAATTTGTGCATGAGTCCACCTCAACTATTTGTGCTCATTTTATGCATCTTTGAGAATTCTTTTTTTTTCACAGTGGCTTCTCAATGTAAATGAGTCACAACTGCTATCAGAATTTATGCTATTATCAGAGTATTTCTCCAGTTTTCAGAGGATTTGAAAAGTCACCAAGAGAAATTTATTTGCTTTTCTAATGCATATTACTTAATACCAGCAATGCACTTGGGTCTTCCCTTTCACATATTTACTCTAGATCTCAAAGGAGTACCTGACTTTAATTTTCATTTCTTTTCTTTTCTTTTCTTCAGATAAGTGAGGCTTATCAAGCATGTGGTTCATCCTTAAGATTTACTGACATCGGAATTGATAGATAAGAAGCAAGAATCTAGTTTGTGACTTAGTAATAAGATACACAAAGTAAATTTGACTAAGCTCAAAATCAGAATTTGCTTGTGTTAATGAATTTCCACATAAACAACTGATTCCAACATGGGATTTCTAGTATGTTAAAGACTACTAGGTCAGCATCTAGCACATGTATCCTCATTGGATTAAATAGTTATAGAACATTCATATCACTATCAGAGTATATAGATCCATATCAGATAACAATCAGTATTTAATGTATTTCAGTTTAAGCACCGATTACATGAAGATAAGACAATCTGTAAACACTGATCATAAAGTTTGATGCATGAGAACAAAAACTAAGCAGATTTAGAGAAAGAACCTGAAACCATTACAAGTTCATTTACCAGTCTTGTAAAAGTAGCTTCACGTAGTGGTTTTGTGAATATATCTGCTAGTTGTTGATCTGTTGGAACAAAATGCAATTCCACTGTACCTTCCATCACATGTTCCCTTATGAAATGGTACCTAATGCTGATGTGCTTTGTCATTGAGTGTTGAACCGGATTACCTGTCATAACAATAGCACTTTGATTATCACAGTAAATAGGTATTTTAGAGAATTCTAACCCATAATCCAGTAACTGATTCTTCATCCAAAGAATCTGTGCACAACAGCTTCCTACAGCAATATATTCTGCCTCTACAGTTGATGTGGAAATTGATTTCTGTTTCTTGCTAAACCAAGAAACCAATCTGCCTCAAGAAATTGGCAGCTTCCACTTGTGCTTTTCCTTTCTATTTTGCATCCTGCAAAATCTGCATCTGAGTAACCTATTAGCTTAATATCTGATTCTCTAGGATACCACAATCCTAGTTTAGCTGTACCCTTGAGGTACTTGAAAATTCTTTTCACAGCTATTAGATGAGGTTCTCTTGGATTAGCCTGAAATCTTGCACAAAAATAGGTAGCATACATGATATCAGGTCTACTTGCAGTTAAATAGAGTAAAGAGCCAATCATACCTATGTAGTTAGTAATATCTACTGATGAACCAGCATCTTTATCTAACTTGGTTGTAGTGGCCATAAGAGTAGATGCAGTTGAACTGTCTTGCATTCCAAATTTCTTGAGTAAATTTCTGGTGTACTTGGATTGACAGATAAAAGTACCTTCTTCATTTTGCTTGACTTGAAGTCCCAGAAAATAACTAAGTTCTCCCATCATACTCATTTGATATCTTGACTGCATTAGCTTTGCAAACCTTTCACAAAGTTTGGCATTTATAGAACCAAATATGATATGATCAACATATATTTGTACCAAAAGTAAGTCATTTCCATGGTTGAGGTAGAACAGTGTTTTATCAATTGTACCTCTGTGAAATCCACTTTCCAGAAGGAATTGAGCTAAAGTCTCATACTATGCTCTTGAAGCTTGCTTAAGGCCATAAAGTGCTTTGTCAAGCCTGTAGACATGATTTGGAAATTTTGAATCTACAAAGCCTGGAGGTTGTTCAACATATACCTCTTCTTCCAATTCTCCATTAAGAAAAGCACTTTTCACATCCATTTGAAAGACCTTAAACTTTTTATGAGCAGCATAAGCCAAAACGATTCTTATGGCTTCCAATCTAGCAACTGGTGCAAATATTTTATCATAATTAATACCCTCCTGTTGAGAGTAGCCTTTAGCAACCAGCCTTGCTTTGTTCCTTGTAATTATGCCATCACTGTCAGTTTTGTTTCTGAACACCCACTTTGTGCCAACAACTGATCTGTTTTTTGGTCTTGACACTAGGGTCTAGACTTCATTTCTTTCAAACTGATTTAACTCTTCCTGCATTCCTTGCACCCAATCAGCATCTTGAAGAGCTTCTTCCACTTTCTTTGGTTCAGTCTGAGATAGAAAAGAATGATAGAGACATTCATTTGATGTTGCAGTTCTAGTTCTGACACCTTCTTCAGGATCTCCAATTATCAAGTCAGGTGTATGTGATTTTGTCCACTTCCTTGCAGATGGAAGTTGTTCTCTAGAACAGGATCCTCCCCCATCATCCATGTTGTCTCCATCAGCATTTTCTGATGCTCCCCCTGCAGTTTCCAGAATTTGAGTTAGATTCTTCAGAATTGGAAGAATCATAGTTTCCAGAATTATCAGAATTTGGCTCATCAGAACTTGATGAATCAGAACTTGAAGAGCCAGTGACAGGTTCTGATTCTTCTTGAGAGTCTTGAGTTGTGTTAGGTTCTTCAGCTTTCTCCCCCTGGGCAGGTGCATTTTCCTTTGGAGTTGTTACCACAGTTTCAATGACATTAGGACTTAACCCGTCAGAACTTACAGGATCAGAGTTTAAGGTCATCAGAATTTACAGAATCGGAATTTAAATCTTCATTTTCAAATCTCAGTTGATCATGATCATTGAAATCTTCAAGTCCAATAATCTTCTTATCATCAAAAGATACATTGATAGATTCCATGACAACCCTTGTTCTTAAATTGTAGACTCTGAAGGCTTTTGTGGAAAGTGGATATCCAACAAAAATTTCTTCATCAGCTTTTAGATCAAATTTTGACAGCTGTTCATGATGAGTCTTAAGAACAAAACACTTACAACCAAATACATGAAAGTATTTCAAATTTGGCTTCTTTTTCTTCACCAACTCATATGGTGTTTTTCCATGCTTGTTTATGAGTGTAGCATTCTGTATAAAACAAGCAGTCTGCACAGCTTCATCCCAAAAGTAGGTTGGTAGCTTTGCTTCATCAAGCATAGTTCATGCAGCTTCAATGAGAGTCATGTTCTTTCTTTCTACAACTCCATGTTGCTGTGGAGTTCCAGGTGCAGAAAATTCCTGTTTGATTCCATGCTCTTTTCAGAAATCTTCCATGATTGAATTTTTGAACTCAGTGCCATTATCACTTCTTATAATTTTAACAGAATCTTTGACCAATTTATCCAGTTGTTTGACATGATTAGTTAGAGTAGATGTAGTTTCATTCTTCTTGTACAAGAAATACACCCAAGTGTATATTGTAAACTCATCCACAATAACCATATCATATTTCTTCTTTGCAATAGACATGATATTTACTGGACTAAATAGATCAACATGCAGTAGGTGATAAGGCTCAAGAATTGAGGATTCAGTTTTGCTCTTGAAAGAAGATTTTCTTTATTTTGCCTTTTGACATGAATCATAAAGGCCATCAGGAGCAAAAACTGATTTTGGCAGTCCTCTCACAAGATCTTTCCTTACAAGCTCATTTATGTTGTTGAAATTTAAATGAGAGAGTCTTTTGTGCCAATTCCATCTTTCTTCAATTGATGCTCTACTCAACAGACAGATTGCAGAACCATCAGAACTTGTTGAAAGACTGGCCTCATAAATGTTACCATGCCTGTAACCTTTCAGAACCACTTTACATGTAGAATTGCTTATAACTTCACAGTGTTCTTCAAAGAAATCCACATGATAACCTCTGTCACAGATTTGACTCACACTTAGAAAATTGTGTTTAAGTACTGAGACAAGAGCTACTGTTTCAATGATGACATTCCCAAGATTTATATTGACATACCCCAGAGCTTTTCCCAGGTTGCCATCTCCATAAGAAACTCCTGGGCCAGCTTTCTCCATAAAGTCTGATAGCAGGGCTTTATTTCCAGTCATATGTCCTGAACATCCACTATCCAGCACTAGGATGTTTTTCCTGTTGCCCTGCAATCACAAAGACCACTAATGGTTGGTAAGGACCCAGACTTGCTTGGATCCTTTGGCCTTTTTAAGTTTGTTAGCATTTGTAGCAGATTTAGTTTCAGAGTTTATGCTAACATGCTATTTATCAGAATTTATATCAGACTTTGCATCAGACTCTACACTAGAAGGAATAATACTAACTTTCTTCAAAGAAGGTTTTATTTGATAATAATCATAGTACAAACTATGATATTCCTTACAAGTATAAATGGAATGCCACAAACTACCACAATGAAAACAAGGATTTTGTGGTTTAAACCTAACATAATGACTCTTACCTCCTGATCTAGGAGGTAAAGAGTTTATATCTTTATTTTTCCTGCAAAAAGAAGCAAGATGGTTAGAGTTTCCATAGTTATAACATTTCTTTCTATGAGCATTAGGAACAGGCATATAATTATTGCTTTTGTTAACACCTTCCTTTCCATTCCTATTTTTCCTAGCTTCCTTTACCTTGTTGACATTCCTAATCTCTTTCAGCTTATGCTTAAGCTGCTTTTTTGTCATTAAGCCTATGTTGACTTCAGCCGGTTTATCCTGTTTTAATTTGTCAGAAGTTGACTTATCCTTAACTTTTGTCACAGACTCTTTCATCTTTTCAGAATCAGACTTTACAGTTTTTGCTATAAACTTAACAGGATTTACCTTTGGCTTAGTAGTCTGTTTAACAACAATTGGCTTAATTTGTTTAGTTCCTTTTTCACTTTTATCATCTCCATAACCTAAGCCCTCTTTCCAGTTTCCACTACTTAATAGATTCTGAGTTGTTCTGCCAGAGTTAGTCCAAGTTCTGATAATCTCTCTTTCCTTTTCTAAGTCAGCTTTTAGAGATTCATTCAATTTTAGCACTTCATCTCTAACATATAAAGCATCATCTTTTTCTTTCTTAGTTTGATAAAGAAAAACTAACTCCTTTTCTAAATAATCATTTCTCTTTTTATAAGCAAGATTTTCAGATATTAATCTTTCACATGTTAAAGTCTGATCTCTATAACTAATAAACATGGTTTTAAGATATAATCTCAACTCAGTAATATCATCAGTTTGAAAGGCATAAGTTATTTGAGGTACCTTCAATTCAGCAGTTTCAGGACTGCTATCACCATTTACCATCAGGGCATAGTTCACCTCATGTTCAGAATCTGAAGTGTCTGTCCAGCTTTTCTTCTTTGTGACAAGTGCCTTGCCTTTGTCACTTTTTCCTTTCTTGCAGTCAAGAGATATGTGGCCTCTTTCACCACAGTTGTAGCATTTGATATTTGAGTTGTCTCCTCTGTCAGACTTTCCTTTACCTTCAGACTTTCTGAACCCTTTCTTATCAGAACTTCTACTTTTCCTAGAAAACTTCTTGCCTTTTCTGAATTTCCTATAGGCTATCTTTGTGTTACCCTTTACCATAAGAGCAAACAATTTCATCATCTCTTCATCAACATCTATTTCAGGTAAACTTGCAATTTCTGAATCATCATCATCAGAATATGATGACTCTGAATCAGACTTTATGATGAGAGCCTTTCTTTTGCCCCTTTTTGAGGCAGCCAATTTAGGAGATTCTTCCTCAGCCTTAAGAGCAACTGTCCTTGACTTTCTTCCATGCCTCTTGCTCCTTTGATCCATCACAAGTTCATAAGTCTTGAGCATACCATAAATTTCATCAAGAGTAGTTTTAGTAAGGTCATAGTTGTCTCTTATGGTAGTAGACTTCAAATCCCAATTTTCAACTAGAGCTAAAAGGAATTTTAGATTTGAATCTTCAAGATCATATTTCTTGTCCACTAGTGACAGATCATTCAAGAGTTTGACAAACCTGTCATATAAGTTAGTTAAAGACTCATCAGCTTTTGAGTGAAAGTGCTCATACTCTTGAGTGAGTATAGTCCTCATGTTCTTCTTGATTACATCAGTTCCCTGGCATCTTGTCTCCAAAGCATCCCATATCTCCTTTGCACTGTTGCAATGAATTACCCTGTTTGACATGACATTATCAATGGCATTATGCAACAAATGCCTTACCCTTGCATCCTTGGCAATAGATGAGATGTCTTCAGCTGTGTACTCATATTTCTCCTTTGGTATGGTCTTTTCTGGTTGATCAGCAACTACAACAGAGAGCTTGGTAGGCTTATATGGTCCTTCATTTATTCTGTCAAGTTATTCTGGATCTGTAACTTCCAGAAACATATCCATCTTCACTTTCCATATGGGATACTCAGAAGGTCTCAGTATGGGAACCCTAATAGTCTCATATCGACTGTGGGTTTGAGTCTTTTGAGTTTCTTCAGTTTTGGTGGGCTTGGTTGGATTTAGTGCTTCTTTAGACATGATTGTTTGGATCTTTATTGTATGCGTGTTAACAGATAAGCTCTGATACCAATTGTTAGGTCACACAACACTGTAGAAGGGGGTTGAATACAGTGTTTTCATAATCAAATTGATTTAACACAAGTATGTAACAAAGATCAAGTATATTGAATAAACTCTATTACAATAAGAACTGTTGTTCTCTCTCAGTGATGAACAAATATCACTAAGAGCTGCTAGGTTACAATGTATAATCTTCTCGATAATGATAACACATTTAGTGTAAACCCTAAGTCTGTGTTTATATGTACACAGTTACAAGATAACTTCTAATTGATATGGAATATAATTCTGTCTCCTAAAATATATCAATCAGATATCTTTTACAAGTCTTCTAGTTTTCTAACTCTTTCCATGCATATCTTCTTTATTTAAGTCTCGATCTTCTACTGTAAATCAGCTTCCTTTCTTATATGAAAGTCTTCCCGCACTTAAGTTCTGATATAACCTTAAGTTCTGATATTAAGTTCTGACTTCCAGTAAGTCCTGATTTCATTAAGTCCTGATATATCATGTTTGTTAAGATCAGAAAACTAAACATGAATCATATTAGACATGACATCTCAAATATATTTAACAATGTACTCATCCTGATGTTTCGTATGCCTTGAGCATAACGAGCAGATACCAGTCTAATCCTGGTGAGGGTCACTGGAAAGTTGTCAAGAATATTCTTAAGTACTTGAAAAGGACTAAAGATTCACTCTTAGTGTATGGAAGAGATGAGAAGCTGGTTGTAAAGGGTTACACTGACGCCAGCTTTCAGACAGACAGAGACGATTCAGTATCTCGGCCAGGTATTGTGTTTTGCCTTAATGAAGGTGCTGTAAGCTGGAAGAGTTCAAAGCAAGAGACAGTAGTTGATTCTACAATGGAAACTGAGTATATTGCTGCCAGTGAAGCAACCAAAAAGGCTGTTTGGATACGGAAATTCATAACGGGACTTGGTTTGGTTCTATCGATCACAGATCACGCAGGCTAAAGAACCAATGTCCCATTCCCGGGAAAAGCATATACTTAGGAGATATCACCTCCTTCGAGAGATTAATGAAAGAGGATATATACATATATGTAAAGTGCATACTGATGATAATGTTGCAGACCCACTGACTAAGGCTTTGTCGCAGTAAAAGCATGAAGTTCATAATAGTTTCATGGGTATTAGATACATGGGTGATTGGCTCTAGTACAAGTGGGAGATTGTTAGTGTTTGTGCCCTAGAGACAACACTATTATGTTTATATTATGAAACATTTGGATTATTAATTATGATTATATAGATTATTCTTTAGTAATTTATTATATCTTTATTTCTTGTGATAAGATGTTAGATTAATAAATGTCCTTGGAATATGATATGTAAATCTATATCTCTAAGTACGTGACTTAGAAATGAGATTATGAGAATAGTATTGATATTCCTAAAGGTCCCTAGTCAAGTATTATTGTTAAGGGACGATAATAAATACATTGAGACTAGTGTGTTTGTTGGTTGATGATCACATCTCATTGATCATAGGTATGGTGATACTAAAGTCAAAATACAGACACATGTATTAAATATATGGTACTGGATTGACCCGTTGTGAGATACTACATATTTATAGTGTCATAAGTTAATCTCACAATAATAATGATGTATTGGTCCTTTGACCTGAAATCATTATATTTCTATACGAGAATTAATATACTTTGATACTATTAAAAGTTATCCTTGACCGGGTAATAATAAAAGTAGACATTGGGTACATTATGAATCTTATGAGAAATATGAATGATCTAGATGGGATTTAGCCCTCCTTTATTAAAGGAGTGATATTATTGACCTCTTGATTGTGTAAAACTATAAAATGCATGGTCGTGCTCAAATACTGATTTATTTAATAGTTTACTCATTGATCAAGGAAAGAAGGATTGAACGTTAACAGAGGATGACACAATGCATGCCTCGAGTTTGATCTATAATATAAGGCTAAAGGGATTATATTACATTGTACATTATTCATGAAAGGTTGAATTGATCACCGATTTAATTATTATTACTTGGGTAACAATGATGTATTACTAGATGCCGCTCATTGTTTATGTTTTTAAATTAGATTTAAAATTATTGCCAACGTAATAATAACCTAAAGGGTCGCATAAAGAATGATTGGAGGATTATTTTAATTTAAATTTGGATTTAAATTAAATGTAAGTAATTTGAATCATTTGTTATTAATTAAGTGTTACTTAATTAATTAAATAAATAGGAAATTCGAATTTAATATTAAATCCAAAATTAAGTTATTGGATGATTGAGTAAGACTTAATAATATAATAATTAGAATTTTGAATTTAATAATAATAATAACTCTAAAATTCAGTTTAGGGTTGGAGGCCCATTAGCTCTTGCCTATATAATATCTTTTTCTAATAGAATTAGGGTTACATGTTTTATTTGATAAAACATAAACCCTAGCAGCTTGAAGAGAGATAGAGAGAGAGCAAGAAGGCGGCCTCAAGAACGTGCTAGTACACACCCATCCTCCGGGCGATCATTCGTGTGGATACCTTCAAGGCGTAGATCGTTCTAGCGACGAGCTACGTGGTGATTGTTAGGTCCCGAATTATCGTAGAAGGGGGGGTTGAATACGATAATCACTAAATTAAAAATTCTTTCGAATTTTTAGCAGATAAAATATTTAGTGCTCGGTTAGTGGTTTCGTGTTCTTGAGAGGAATAGTGTTTGGAACGATAAAAACTAGGAATACAAGATATTCGGGGAAATATATATTCGTATATAAATCCTCGAGGGGTGTTGCTACACTCCGGTAAATAAATTAACCGGCTACAATCTAAGAACAACAAAGTTCTTAGCTACTACAAAGATTTATAAATCAAATCCTATACAATAATCTAGTTTTTGTTTGTACTAGGATTTAATTACCGGGTAAAGATTATAATGCCCCTAAGAATATACAAGAGTTAAATCGGGCATTATAACGTTACTCTGGTGAGAAGTTAAACGGATATTCAAGTAGCTTGAACTCCACTGTAAATCTCCGCTTCTTATTTTATCAGCTCTCTTTTTGTTGGAGAAGAAGATAAACAGTTCTACTCAAATTTGCTGCAAAGTGTAGTCTTTATACAATAAATATGTGGCTGAGATTTCTGTGGCGACAGCAGGTACCTTAAGCTCTGTGGCGACAGGATGTGTGTGTGTCGACAGCATAATACATACTTTTGTACTTAACTTTATTTACACCACTTCTCTGTGGCAACAGTGGTACAGGAGGGAGTAACTGATTGTGTGGCGATAGGGGGGAGCTCGTTGATTGCCTGTGGCGAGTAGTTTACTAGTAAACCAAATGTACATGGTTTACTTTTACTTTTGTAAACCAAAACCAAACACACTTATATGTACACGTTTGTGTTTATTTCCTTTTTTATTTTATTTTGTTTTCTTTTGTTTTCTTTTTCTTTTTCCTTTTCTTTTGTTTTTGTTTTTCTTTTTTTTGTTTTTTTCTTTTTCTCTCTTTTTTTGTTTTATTTTTGTTTCTTTTTCCTTTTTGTTTTTGTTTTTGTTTTTCTCTTTTCTTTTTAAGTTTAAATTGTAATTAAATTAATTTATAAAATAAACTTAAATATAACTTATATAAATAAACTAATTTAGATTTATAAAATAAACTTATTTAAAGTTTATAAGATAAATCAATTTAAGTTTATTAAATAAATTTTATTAAAGTCCATTAAATAAATTTATTTAATTTAACAATTAAACTTTAAACTTTGCCAGTCCCTTGAGCCGCTTAGCTGTATACTCTGTACACCTCTTCTTGTACTTTAACAGATAAACGTTCAATCCAAGTACTTTCCTCAACTTAACAATTCTTCTATAAATAATACTCAGATTCCTTTAACGAGTTGTTGACGCCTAGTACAACTGGTCTGGTTCACAGACGACTAACCCCGATTCAGGTCTTCGTATTATAATCTTGATTACATTGTTAAGCTTGCCTCAACTTTATTGCTTCAGACACTGACTGTCAATAAACAACTGTACTTTCACTAGAATCTTTTCTGGTACTTTAGACAATGTCTTCATTAACCTCTATCTATACCCTGTCTTTAATTCTTCATATTCCTATGCTTCAAACACTGTCTATCTTCAATCAATGCCAATACACTGAAATCTTTTGGTAACACTTGTATACTGAATCTTCTATATTTTTGAAACCCTGAAAGTCTTTAACCTTTGTTCTTCACTGAGGCATGATCATATTGTGTGATGGTACTCCCCTTTTGGAAAACAGCCTCTCCCCTTCTGAAGAATAGTGATGAACCAAACCACTTCTTCTGATATTGTGTGATATACATGTGCTTTACCTTTTTCCTCCTCCCTGCTATTGCTCCCCCTTAGTTGAGGAATCCTCCAAACTATTATATAAGCTTTTACCTCCCTCTTAGAGAAGGAATGTATGATGTTTCCTGAAGGAGTTCTCATATGTTACTTGGTTGGAAAAGAAATAACAAGTCAGAGTCTGATCAGCCATGTCCCTTGAAATTCTGCAAAATGGCTTCACTATTGATCATCATGTTCACCAATCTTCCCAACTCCTTATACCTCCCCAATGTGAGATCACCAATTGTTACCAATTGTTAGCTCCCAAAGGTCCCGAAGTATTCTAATCTAATCTATAAATGTTAGGCCCCTAAGAGTTAGGTTCCAATTATAAACAGATTCGAGACCCGAAGTATCAAGAACCATGTTTAGGGATAGGGAATGGGATATGGTGTTTCTCTTTCTTCCTCACTGTGAGTGTGTGATTCTGTTTCGTGTAACTCACAAGTGTTTCACTCTTCTCTCCACTCGTGTTTACACTCATTCTCACAAGTGTATCACTCCTCTCATAGCTCCAAAATCCAGTTATATCTGCAAGGAAATCACCTTAGCCATCCTTAAGGAGGTCACAAGTGGTGCAATGGGAGTTCGCAAATCCCCATCCTTGTTAGACTCGTTAGATGAATCTGGGTCATAATCTACAAGTTGTTAGTTTCCCTTTTAGGGTTCTAGATTTGAACTCTGGAAAGGTAAACAATGATCCAAAGAATTTAGCATAAAGATCAAAGTTCCCTTCTAATGTCTGTGAAGACATTTCCTTGTGACTCGTCAGGTAATATCTGAATCATTGTCAACAAGTTGCCGATCTGCACCTATGTCAGATCCACTATCCGCAGATGCATCCAGGTTTATTAGTCCTGGAGAGGTAGACACTGACCACTGACATATGGATATTGGATCAATATCCTCTCCTAACACCTGTAAAGGCAATTAGTCCATTAAAGAACCTTGAACAATCGAATATGACCTTAAAATGGTCGAAACTCTTGTTTCCGTCAACTCATCCTTTGTGTGTGTAATCTTTCCTTGTGCATCAAGAATTGTTTATGTTTGAGGTGGTGACACTACATCAGATGCCTTGGCCGACAGGCGAATTTCAATAGACGCACCATGTTGAGAGGATGAATCTAGGAACTGTTTTGTGCCTTTTCGGCCATTACATCTTTTTGAGAAGATGTATGGCGGCTAGCAGTTATCTCAGTTTTGATTTATTTCAACTTTGTAGGAGACAGACCTGCTGGGTTGACTTCAGAACCTTCCTTATGTGGTGCACTAAGGCACTTTCTTCCTCACGCTCATTTATACTTCATTTTAGTGGTAAGAGAGTGTTGGTTGGTTCTGTTTCTGTGTTTATCTTTACAGTCTGGGATAGAAGTTGTGGGTTTTCAACCTCATGACTATCAATGAAAGAATGCCATTGGAGGCTGAACCTGTATCACAGAGCATATGGCAATATAGAGATAAAATGCACTTATGATCTATAATGAATGAAAATATGCATTTAATCTTTTGAGAGAAATGATGTTCAATAGTGATTTCACAAAGATTTTAATGAAATAATAAATCACCAATGTAGAAAGAAGTTTGATTTTCTCCTAAAACTGTTCGAGTGCACAAGTCTGTTTTTATGCCTAAAAAGATAAATGATTTGATAAGACACAGACTAATGACCTAGCAGTATTAAGAAGAGAAAGAAAGATTTTAGTCTTTCAATATGAATGAGTTTTTAGAAAAGCATTGATCACTTAGGGTAAAGTCTAAGCAATTCTCATTCATGTCAAAAGCTACATAATCTATCTTTATAAGATTATAATCAACAAAATTGTTCATTGATAAATAATCTTAATAAGACTGACTATGCTGCTAATTTCAAATTATAGTGAATCTTTCAGATATAGCAACTCATATAAATTCACTATAACTTAAAATCTCACAATTATCTGTAACAAAATATTAACAATATATCATTTTCTGATACTTGTCAAGTACTTTAGATATCAATAATTATGTTGCATCCTACTTTAATATAAGTTAAATCATGAAACTGATTTGACATGGAATTGTCGAACATCATAATTCAAATATTTTAGAGTAAGATATCAATGAATTAAATACCAATTATCTATCAAAAAGATATTAGCATTCAATTTCATATATCATACAATTGTTCACTCCTAACAACTGTAATATCTCAAATAATATTGGTTTGATAAATAAAGCAACATTAACCAACATTGACTTGTTTGCAATCTAAAAAAAATATTCTAAGTTCCATATAATTTGATCCATTGAGTATTGCATCTATTATCAAAGTGTTTAGGAATTTGCAAGTAAATATAAAAATTATTCGGACAACATATGGTTACTTTTAATAAAGCAATCAAACATTATATTCATAGTTGTACTTTAAGAAAGATTTTTACACTTTTTATATTAGTATAAGTGACTAAGGATAAGCATTTATTACTTAGAGGAGTTCTAAGTAATGTCACAAATACTAATACTTCACAATTAGTTTATAGTTAAACTCTTAACTAAATATCTTTAACTGATATAAGTCAGGAATTATTATACAACTAATCATGTTACAATCATGATTCTGATTTCAGTGAATTCTTGAGATATAAACATTGTTAAATTCACTAAAACCAAAATCTCATAATTAACTTATACCACATAAGTTACAATCAATATACTAGATATCAATTGTTGACAGATTTAGTTACAATCAATCATGCTGCTTATTTATTTTAAGTTAGTTTGAATTATGGAGCAAATAAAATCATTGAATTGCTTCAAATTCCATAATCCAAACAACCCAAAATAAATATTAAATAAATAAATACTAAATATCTATGAGTTAGATACTAGCACTTAAATATTTATAATTATCCTTGAGTAAGCACCAATAGGATATATGACTTATATACATGGCAATCATTCCCTGAATAATTAGTAATTTTAGAAATACTTTCTAAACATATAAAATATTGAGAGTTTTATACACATAACTTAGAAAATACTTCAACTTTCAATATTAGTGATTTTAGAAATGAGCATTGATTACTTAGAACAAAAATTCTAAATAATATCTCTAATACTAAAAGTATCATAATTATCCATACATGATACAAATAACTATGTTGCATATTATTTTAATACAATTCAAATTATGAGACTGATATGGAATTGAATTGTCTACAGTCATAATTTAAATCAATTAAAATAATATTCAAATATAATGATATAATACTTAACTACCACAAATGTATATGACATTGTAATCATGATAATCAAGATAGTAGCACTAAGTATGAGGTACTGGATTACTGATAAATTCACAAGTCCTTTAAATATTGAAGATTTAATACTTGTGAACTTATATGAAGAATTCCTTACAGATGGGATTTCCAACTAATATGCAATGAATGATATCCCACACTTACAAACTAGTCTTGAAAAATTAACTTTATCAAGTGATTTAATAAATGTTTCTGTCAGTAACTCTTTAACTAAAAACATGCTCTCGAATTAAATGATACCTGGTGTGAAGGTGCCTTGTCATAGACTGTTCACAGAGTTGTTGGATTTAAAGTTGTTTCTTATCATAACAGGAAATCAATCTTCGTTCATGAAGTTGACAGCTTCCTGAGATGCTTCTCCTGTCACTTAGGTTGACAGCTTCAGAGATGTTTCTCCTGTCTTTCTTGCAACCTGCATAATCTGTATCTATATAGCCAAACATGTTAAGCATAATATCTTTAGGGTACTTTACTCCAAGAGTTGATAGTCCCTTAAGATATCTAATAATTTTGTTAATAGCTATACGATTGGATTCTCTAGGATCCACTTGGAACCTTGCACATTGGCATCTTGAGAATATTACATGTTGTCTATTAGCATTTGAGTAAAGAGTGAGCTTGTCATAACTCTATAGCTCGTCATTATACCTGAGTTGCACTGATCAAGCTTTAGTGGTTTCTGTTGGTAAGCAGTCTTGGCATGTTCAGAATCTTCCACATCTTACATCTTCAAAAGATCCTTAACTTACTTGTATTGCCATCATACTTTTGGTTTACTTGTGCTCCTAAAAGAATTGTTCTTTTGGCTTGCTTGATCTCCTAAAAGAATTATCCTAATGGCTTGCTTGAAGTAATTCCAAAAAGAATTGTAACATTTCCAACATGCTCCTCCATACCTACTCTGCAATTACTTAGCAAATAATCTTGCACAAGTTTTTGTTAGTAGACCAACATATAACATTATCATTATATCAGAGCACATATATAATATTATGTTTGTGCCTAGTGATAAGAGAGTTATTAATATGATGACTTTACTAGTTCATATTTAACTACATCTTCAGTTAGAGTGCCATACCATATCCTTGACGATTGCTTGAGTAGTATACTAGTTCATACCAACCTGAAGTGAGATTGTGAAGAAGAGATATATAGAGTTCAATTGATCTGCTACTGCAAAGTCCATGAACTGTGGTGCATTGACTTCCTCTTTTGACTCACCAACCAGGAGTGCACTTGTACACATCTACTAGATTCCAATTCCAAGTGTAATGTGCATCAGGTGCCTGATATGTCGTAATATCCTCAAGTCTTGTCACTGGTGCTATCTGTTAGATACTGCTTCCTGACAATAACCTAGCATCCAATTTGGCCTTGTCCCTAGTAACATTGCCATTGTCATCCAGTTTGACTTCTGGTTATCCTTGTACCAATTACAATACTGTCATTTGGTATGGATACCAGCTTCCCTTTAATCTGCTTGCTGACTGATTGAGCTTATCTTGCTTTGCAATCACCCAATCAATCCGGATCTATCAGAACTTTTATAACTTTCTTAGTTTCTTCTTCAGATAGAAAACTAGAGAAATAATCATTCACGGTCAGTAGCCCTGCTAATCATTACTCCACCATCTGGATCACTTAAAAACTAGACTCTGGGAATAACATTAATATCAAACCCTTTGTCTCAGCAGATATGTTCTTGCAGTGTCTTCTTGATTTTCAATGTGGTGTTGTATCTGACTAGTTGATCCTTCTATTACTCCCCCTAAGTTGTTGCTGGGATTTTCTGAAAATCCTTACCCTTGCTGAATGGCTTCATTGATGAAATGAGTTGTGTTATACACTGCCATTCCACTGCTTGGATATGAATCATCAATACCATTATTTTATCCTTTAACAGCTTGGAGCATTGAGTTGTTGAACTGTGCACTTAGACTTTTAATCATCTTCTGATGATCAACCACAAATGCCCTGTAGGTTGTAGACTCCACTGAGTAGCCATGGAAAATATCCTAATTGTAGAACATTCTCTCCAACCACTTCGAGGTTATCCAGTGTTTGCTTCTATTGGCCATTAACTCATTAGTGGTCTTCATGTATACATCCAGATCAAGGCTTGATCTTACGTGTTGCAAACTATTTTGACTGATCCAGCCCTTTGGCATTTAGAAAGTCTTGATTAGCTTGATATTTCCCTTATAGCTTTAATCAAGTTCTAGTTCTTCCTTTGTACCACTCCATTCTGACACGGAGCTCCCAGTGCTGAATATGTCTCTACAGTTGCTTCCAGTTTGATCTTCTGATATGATCAATCACCATCTGTGATATCTTGTCTTGAGAATGCATGAACAACAACTTTATTTCATAAGATTAGTCAACCACCATCACTAAGTTATATCTTTACTTGATGTGATGTTGTCTTTGACTTCTCTTTCTGACATGCCTCACATTTACCATCTTCTGAATTCAAGATGAGGCAGTCCTCTCACTAATCCCTTTTCACAAAAGAGTTCCTTGAGTTGATGTTCAAGGGTGAGAGCTTCCAATGCCACAGCTAAACTTCTATCAGATGAAGCTTTATAGTAGAAACCATTGACTTCACTTTTCCTGAGATTCCAGTCTAGCCATGAGCATACCCTTTCCTTACTCTAAGAAGAGCAAGCTTCTCAATCTTCCTGCTTCAGATGAGACACTAATCCTTCATTGAATTGACATTTTGTTCTTTGATGCAGAACTGTCTGATAAGAGGATTTATGCCTTGATTCTCCAGCAAGAAGTTGCTTCAAATTCCATAATGACATTCCTTTTCTGCATAGCTTGTTCCGTAATGAAAACCTTTGTTGTCATCTCCAAAGATTATTGACGAAATAGCTTTTGTTGATCATATTTGATTGTGAGGCTCTTTCTTTGATCATATGCCTTGAATATGAATTACCAAGAATACATATGAATCAATTGACCTGATATGTCCTGCACTCACAAATGGATTAACAGTTCTTGGTACCCAACTTATCAGTTTGGGTCCAGTTGGATTAGAGATATTATTATAATCAGAGATAACAACAACTACAACCTTATCATGCTAATTCTTATCTTTGACTGACCATTTTCTCCATTTTAATACCCTTGACATATTGTCTCTAGGCTAGGGGAAAATTGGTTCCAACCTTACATAAGGAGGACTAGCAGTCTTTGTCCTATTGTAATCCTAAACATGCTTTTTCTATAATTAATGCAAGTGCTAAGAGATGCATTCATGGCATAAAGAATAAGCAAGCATTGTATTGGAAATACATGGCATTCATTCAGAAAAATTACACATAAGAATTAAGCAAGACAGGCATGATATGGAACAAACAGAATTAACAAATAAATCATTAATTCTATCTAGTCCAATCCTGTTGATAAATCTCATCTAGCTATCTCAATCCAATTATAAACTAACACATCTTAACAAACAGTTCAGATCAAATGAATAAATCACATTGTAATAGGATACAGAAGATAAGCATAGACAAAGGTCTTAAGTGCTGGAAAATATATATCTCACTAAAGCAATTAATCATGTTTAACAAATATTTAAACACATATTTAAGATCATCTAAAGTAACATGCACAAGTTAAACATCAATCCTAGTTACCAGAAAAATAATCTAGTGAACTAGTTCAGCATTATCTATGTCTGATGCTATCATGCTTGTGCGAGTGTTAAACATTTAAACACTAAGATCTTATCATGCATTGAATATTGAGAACAAAATATTGCAGTGGTTCAAGAAATTGAAACCTGAGATATATGAGTTGGACCATCTTCAGAGATTGCTATGAAAGCATGATATTCATGATTCTCGTCATCTGATCCATCCCAACTCTTTCCCGTGCACTATAAGTTTTGACTGGCTGCTTCCCTAAGAAAACATTCCACCTTTGTCTCAACTCTTCAACTGAATCCCTACCCATTCTTGTTTGTCAAGCTTCTTGTTCAGTTGTAGCAAAACCCCTGATAGTTACTTGACACATATGTCTTGTCATAACTGTAGCTATCAAATCTTGTATATGTCCCATTCTCAGTCTTGTAATCACCTCTTGAACTGAATCTGTAAGAATCTGCTTCGGAATAGATAGGCTTGATCCTTGGATATAGCATATGTACTCCTTGTGAATCTGATTCGACTAAACTTCCCTAATATGTGAAACACTGCCCTGACGTCCAGTCCCTCAAGTACTTCTACCCGAGCTTCTTATAATTCATCTATCAGTAACTCTTACATTCTGTCCTGCGGTTCCAACTATACTACATGTAACTGAGATATTTGTTTATCCCCACTATTCTCTCTGACCTCCTACAATTCTTGCCTGTTTGATCTCATTGATTCCCCGATAAATATAGCATTGGTACAAACCACTGTGTGACTGTATAATCTGGAATCATAGAGTTGTCTTAAAATCTCCGAGAAAAATTGTACCCGTAGAAATTTCATTTATTCCCTGCGTCTGAAAACCCAGTGGTATCCTATGGAGTAAGCCTTTGAGGAAGATCCACAATTTTCGTCTGTAGGTCTTGAAATCAGTTCCATTGGAGTAAGAAAACCATCATCTATAATTTCCGTCTGAATAGCACATGGTCTTCGTTTTCTTCGAAAGATTAAAATCCACTTCAAAAGTCCGGAGGACATCTGAGTCTACCAATCCTTGAGTACCCATAATTTAATATTTAAGAGAAATTTAAATTTCCAGTATTTTTAATTTTCTTAAGAAATAAATTAATCAAAAACAAATAATTACGAGAAAGTAAATTTTCAAGAATTTCGAATTTTCTTAAAAATTAAATCAAACGAAAATTATTATTTAAGAAAAAATTAAATTTAAGAATTTTAAATATTTATGGAAAAATAGATTAATCAAAAATAATAATTAAGGGTAACAAAAAGATTAGTTAAGAGCTCTATGGCGACTACTCCTAGTAAGAGGAGCAAATATATTTGTATATCGCCACAGATAGGCTACGCCGTTTTTTTTGTTTACGCCGACTTTGCCTTAACAAATACAGAAAAGATCTCTGTATTGCGACTTAGTCCGGCTGTTGCGACAAACAGAAGACTTCCTGTGTGGGGACAGTCTAAGAAACTGGCGCGTGTAGTGTACACTTTGAGGTTCCCGCGCGTGCACAGGGGATTAGTTGTGCGCGTAAACTTGTTTCCTTCTATTTCCTTTGCACACGTACACAGATAGGCTGCCATTTTCTTTCTGTTAATTTTCCTGCGCGTGAACCCAGTGAGCACCAAGGTTTTGTTAATCCTATGTACCTTTTTGTTTTGTTAACTTAAACAATTAATTGGCAAAACAAAACCAAAAACCAAGCCAATTCTTGGATAACCAAAACAAAAAAAATGGTCGAGATAAAACAAGAAAATGGCTGTTGAATCTGAAAATGTACCGTAATATTAATTCAAATTAAAAATTCTTATTTACTATAATTTAAATTATAAATTAATTTAAATCAAATTTATAAAATATATTTATTTAAATTAAGTCTAAAACATAAACTTATTCAAGTTTAAATAATAAACTCATTTAAAATAAATTTATAAAATACACTTTCTAAATTAAATTTATAAAATAAATTAATGTAAATTCAAATTAATAAAATAAATTAATTTCTGGATCCTGATTTGTGTATCAATCAGTCAGTTCTGATACCAATTATTAGGTCCCGAATTATCGTAGAGGGGGGTTGAATACGATAATCACTAAATTAAAAATTTTTTCGAATTTTTATCGGATACAATATTTAGTGCTCGGTTAGTGGTTTCATGTTCTTGAGAGGAATAATGTTTGGAACGATAAAAACAAGGAACACAAGATATTCGGGGAAATATATATTCGTATATAAATCCTCGAGGGGTGTTGCTACACACTGGTAAATAAATTAACCGGCTACAATCTAAGAACAACAAAGTTCTTAACTACTACAAAAATTTACAAATCAAATCCTATACAATAATCTAGCTTTTGTTTGTACTAGGATTTAATTATCGGGTAAAGATTATAATGCCCCTAAGAATATACAAGAGTTAAATCGGGCATTATAACGTTACTCTGGTGAGAAGTTAAACGGATATTCAAGTAGCTTGAACTCCTCTCTAAATCACCGCTTCTTGTTTTATCAGCTCTCTTTTTTTTGGAGAAGAAGATAAACAGTTCTACTCAGATCTGCTGCACAGTGTAGTCTTTATACAATAAATATGTGGCTGAGATTTCTGTGGCGACAGCAGGTACCTTAAACTCTGTGGCTGATAGGATGTGTGTGTCGACAGTATAATACATACTTTTGTACTTAACTTTATTTACACCACTTCTTTGTGGCGACAATGGTACTGGAGGGAGTAGCTGATTGTGTGGCGACAGGGGGAGCTCGTTGATTGCGTGTGGCGACTAGTTTACTAGTAAACCAAATGTAGATGGTTTACTTTTACTTTTGTAAATCAAAACCAAACACACTTAACTTCTGTATGTACACGTTTGTGTTTATTTCCTTTTTTATTTTATTTTGTTTTCTTTTGTTTTCTTTTTCTTTTTCCTTTTCTTTTGTTTTTTCTTTTTCTTTTTTTTGGTTTTTTTCTTTTTCTCTCTTTTTTTTGTTTTCTTTTTGTTTCTTTTTCCTTTTTGTTTTCCTTTTTCTTTTTCTCTTTTCTTTTTACGTTTAAATTGTAATTAAATTAATTTATAAAATTAAATTAAATATAACTTATATAAATAAACTAATTTAGATTTATTAAATAAACTAATTTAAAGTTTATAAGATAAATCAATTTAAGTTTATTAAATAAATTATATTAAAGTCCATTAAATAAATTTATTTAATTTAACAATTAAATTTTAAACTTCGCCAGTCCCTTGAGCCGCTTAGCTGTATAATCTGTGCACCTCTTCTCGCACTTTAACAGATAAACGTTCAATCCAAGTACGTTCCTCAACTTAACAATTCTTCTATAAATAATACTCAGATTCCTTTCACGAGCTGTTGACGCCTAGTGCAACTCGTCTGGTTCACAGACGACTAACCCTGATTCAGGTCTTCGTATTATAACCTTGATTACATTGTTAAGCTTGCCTCAACTTTATTGCTTCAGACACTTACTGTCAATAAACAACTGTACTTTCACTATAATCCTTTCTGGTACTTTAGATAATGTCTTCATTAACCTCTGTGTATACCCTGTCTTCAATTTTTTATATTCCTATGCTTCAAACACTGTCTATCTTCAATCAATGCCAATACACTGAAATCTTTCGGTAGCACTTGTATACTGAATCTTCAACATTTCTGAAACCCTGAAAGTCTTTAACCTTTGTTCTTCACTGAGGCATGATCATATTAATGAACTTCTTTCAGTGACCTGTAGATAGACTTCAGGCTTTCTTCTAATCTTCTGATTCTTTGTATTTGCCTTGTCTTCATTCTTCCTGATTTCTTGTATAGACGTAGTATTATTAACCTGTCATGTTCTAGTGTTGTTATCGTGTTGAGTTATCACGTAACTATTCATACAGCTACGTAGTCTCACCAACAGTGATCATTCAAGACCTCCATCTTTCTATTAAGTTAAAACTTCTTAAGGTAAACATACTGAACTACAAATTAAATATTGTTTTTCGCATGGATCCTGCGGAGTGTTTCGATTTTAACAATTAAATTTACAGTTTTTCGTTGCGTTTATATGCTAAAAATGCTTCAGATTCAGGGGCAAACGCATTGAACCACGGGGCATCGCATCTCCTTGGTCGGCGTCTCTCTGCCATTCCAAAATCAACATCCTTAGATCATCATCTCCCAAACGATCTTTCAGGGCAACAAAACCTCGTTGCTCATTCGTCGGCATAGATTCCACTTGCCGCCATTCCTCAAGTGTCCGCCCATATCGGGTCGGTTGAGTAATTACTCGGTTATCAGCCCGCGGCACCTCTCGCCCATCAGTATCTTCATCGACAAGTACAACGATTGGGGCTGTGTCGTTGGATTAATTTAGACATCACAGTGTTATTGCCACAAGCTCGCTTCTGGATTGGTCGCGGTCAATCGGTAGTACTCTTGAGGGGGAGCTAATCAAATCATCTCCAATTAAATTTGAGGTTTCTTTACCTCCCCTCACAATCCTGGCTGATATTACTTTGTCAACTGAAGCTGGGAGTACAATTTCCAATGATCTGGTTATTGGGGAGGCAAGCACACAAGCATATTCAAGTTCCAGTCACCTGCAAGAGAGACAAGGGTTTGAGGCCATGGTACACGATAGTAACCTGGCCAAATCCCCTCCAATTCCAATAGAGGTTCACTCTACGAGTGAACAACACATTATCACAAACACAATTCATTCTGTGAGTCAAACTGTGACACCTGTCATGGGGATAGTTTCATTAACTCTCCCATCCACCTCAAACACAACCAACCAACCTTCAATGTCAACAACCATTCACAAACTTCCTCACAAGCTTCACACCTCATCTCGTAATGGCTTGCAAGATGCTCAATCTAAAACTTCAACAATCAGTGATTTAATTGTAGATCAACTTATAGGCCTAGCCAACATTACCCAACAACTTCTCACAACTGATATGTCTAATCAAGACAATCAGAAAATTTTGCTTTCAAACAAAGAAGATGTTGAAGAACAACAAGACAAAATTGGAGATGAAGTTGAGCAGGATGATAATGTGGATGCATGGTTGTCAAAGGATTTCAGTGTGACTATGGAGGAGGCATTGACCAAATTTAGAGAAGACTATGCCACCATTTTGGGGAGTAATGCCAAGGTCCTCACTCCTCAAGAAGTGTATGATGCCATCACTGAAGTATACAAAGCTTAATTAAAAGCCTTTCATCATATTGGAAGAGCAGTGGAGAAAACTTTAGATGAACATTCGGTTGAAAAAAAGAAATTGGTAAATCAAAGGATTGATGAAGTCATGCCAACCTTCTCGACATGAAGACCAAATTCAACAAATTCTCAGACATACTTCAAGCTCTCTCTCTTGCACCAGTTGAAGAAAATGTATCCAAATTGAGGGAATCCTTCATAGCCTTGCATTAGGTGATCCAGAAGCAAATCACTCAAAATAATGACTCCAAAGTCAAGTGAGATCAATTATACAAGGCTAGGTGTGAACCATCAGCTTTGGTAATGGAGGAGATCAAGAATGTTGTCCAGAACTCACTTGGAACCATCTTTGCATCTAGTTCACAATCCATACCTTCCACATCCACCAACCTCCAAATACAGAATCTTCAAGCCCAAGTTACACATCTTCAAGCCTCCAGCACTTCTCTGTCAAATCAAGTCACACAGCTCGCAACCCTTGTCACCAGTCAACAACAAAATATCAAATCTCTAATAGACTCCCAGAAGTACTTACAGATGCAAAACTTAGTGTCTTTGGGAGCTATATTGGTGCATTAAACATCCCATTCAGGAAACAGCTCAACAAGTTATTACCCAAATCCCTCCACATTCCACCATGCCTGTCACCAAGCTAAAATCCAGTAAAGTCTCTGGAAAAAATGAAGAAAATATGGGATTGGATAAACTCAAGATGGCAGCTGAGGGACCTTACCTTGACAAGGAACTTGATCAATTTCTGGAATCCCTGAGAGTCTCTCTAAATTTCAATCATTTCTCCTACAAGAAGGTTGTAGATAAAAATATCAATTTTCTGAGGGTGGTGATGGTGACTGGAACAAATTTCATGGAAAAGGGAATATTGATCAACATAAATGACTCAGGTGTGGACAAATGCATGCAGGTGTCTCTCTCTTTCTTACAATCAAGAAGAGCATTTGAGCTGGATATCTTCATCAACAAAGTAAAGATGGTGATTCCAGAGGACACTCTCCTGCTTAATGAGCTCAAAAAGGGTCAAATATGTGTATTTCCTGAAGCATACCTATAGCCAAGTAATGGAATGGCCTACATCTATCCAAACACCAAGAAATACAAACACATTCAAATTCCTAAACAATATATCATGGGAAACAAGAAGATAATGATGATCTTGGAGACAACATTGAAGACAAAGAAGATTAAGACTTTTGAGGATGTTGAAATGGTCAAAATTCTAGAAAAGTAGTTGAAGAATGCAGACACTTTGCTACCTAAAACACAAATCAACATAAAAGATGATACGGATGATGATGAGAAGAAGAAAGATAAGCATAAATCTTCTGGATCAAATCAAAGTCACTCTAGAAAAACTAATGGTAGCAAAATGGATGATAAGAAGAAGGGGAAAAAAGATAAGAAAGGGAAAGATGATGGGAAGATAAAGAAGAATGATGGAGAAGGAGGAGAAAAGAAACAAAAAGTCCAAGAAACTCGAATTTCACAAACTCTACCAACTCAAACCCAAAAATCTAGTCAAACAAACACACAATCAATCAAAACCCAAAACCCTAAGTAGCTATACAAGCCAATTGCTAATTCCATACTCAAAATCCCTATCACAGCTAGCCAAACCTCAATCAAGAAAATATCTAAACCACCTTCATTCAAACCTCCAACTAGAACTCACTTCAAGATAGCAAGAAGAAAATAAAAGAAATTCAAGATGATGCTGGTGATATCTGGAATTGCTTCAATTAGGATGACTTTCTACCAGTTTCTAAAAGCATATCAGATGATGATTTGTCACCAACAGTTAGCTGAGAAGATAGTCAAAGTTTGTGTTCTCTAGGAGAAGTCAGGATTTACTACAGAGATGGCACCTTCTTTTTGCTGAATAGAGAAGTAATTGAGACATTTTCAAATGCAGAATTAAAGAGAGCGATTAGTTTGATGAATTTAAGAGATTCAAGTACAAGAATGATGAAGAATGTATTGACTGAGAGATTGAGATAAAGGAATATAAGGCATGCAAAGGAAAAAGGCTGAAATGAAGGAAAGAGAAAGGAATTATGTTAAAGAGATTAAGTTGTTTGAACAAAGATCAAATGAACTGAAGGCTAAGGGGTTGAAAAGAGTGTCTAGGGATGGACATTTTCTGAATATTAGGACTAGTAAGTTTTTAAGGTACATGATTCATCTGCTAAAAAGTTACTCATTAGCTGAATGGCTCAAACTGGTGAAAACTCTAATAGGGACTGAGATTATTGAAGAACTAGAAGTTTTAGTCAAACTCAAGGATTATTAGAAAAAAAACCCGGTTATGAAAAAATTAGTTGAACTTTGTAACTATGTACTGATATAATTGCAATTTGTATAAAAATGTACTTTGTAAATTTATCAATCTTATTGTAATTAATTTTAGCTTGCGGTTAGTCTTGTTATCCGAGATGAATTTGTGATGAGCAATCTTCTCACAAATTGAGGGAGATAGTCGTGCAAGAAAGGCCTGTACATAACAAGATTAAGTCATATTACATCCCTAAGGATGAGTTGTATGTTTATCTATATTTGTATTCTGTAATTGTATTCCTTGAGTTTATAAAAATGTTAAGTAGATTATACTGGAGGATTTTTCTGTGAACAACTTTCAAGCTAAGGAATAAACTCTGGAAGAAGATCAAATCCTGATCATACATTAGAGAGATGTGTAACATTTTGGATTTGAATAACACTGTTCTAGGAAAAATGCTCTAAGTCAGATATCGACAAGTCACAGATCAAGTCGAGAAGTCTGTCGAAAATTCCAAAATGACTTGTAGAGAAGTCCCAGGAGATATCGACAAGTCAAACTGCATATATAGATCTCAGATATCGACAAGTCAAAATGGATATGTAGAGAACTAGAGATATCGACAAGTAATTTCTTCATGTAGATATCTAGAAATATCGACAAGTCAAAATCTTCATTTCGAGAACTCAAGATGTCGACAAGTCAAAAGTCTATGTAGAGAACTGGAGATGTCGACAAGTTATTCTACATATAGAGAACTAGAAACCTCGAGAAGTCAAATTCACGGAGAAGGGAACCCGACCAGCCCAGTTTGGACATATCTGGACAATCAATACCTCAGATGCCCAAAAACAAGCATTGCATGTGAACCCATGTGCTAAATTATTCTTCCACCGTCCCTCACCCAGGTCTCATTACAATCCAATCATGTATTTCAGCTTCTCTACACGCCCTACTGAAACTCTACTTGCAACATTTTCTTGATTAGAATAATAATCATAATTAAGATCTTATAAATAATAAATGAACTTATGAATAGATTCTTTTCTCTCTTATTTAATATTCAGTTATCCAATCCCTTTAAAAGTAAGGGAATACAATATATTAATAGGGATACCCCTAATGGGCTTTCCTTTTATTACATTTTGGACTTTTTATTGGACTTCTAAAACATGTTCTATTTTCTATCTAATCCCTATTACATTGTATTTGGGCTTCATGGCCCAACACTATCCCTGGGCCCTCCACTTGTACACTTAATCCATCAGTCCCTTGAACATATTTTGCTTTACAAGCCTCCCTGAGGGTGAAATAAAATTTGCAGGTTTCTCACCCCAAAATTAGATAATTAAAAAAAAGGAAATAGGATCCCTTCACATAGCAGCTAAGAGGATTTATCAAGCTAATATTTGATCATGAATCCCTGGAATTGCAGTTAGGATAATACTTAACATCTATTGTAGTAACAATATGTAGCGGGGTTTAATGCTCACATGATATATGCGTGTGTAGATAATTAAATTTATGTCATGGGTCGTAGTAGCAAAGAGAATTATCAGATTGTGTGCGTTTTTCAAGGCACGTCTAAAGTTCATGTCATTACTCATCAGTCATAGAACCAAAAACTGTGGGATTGTGTGCATTTTTGCAAGGTACAGGGAACCTGTTTTGTGTAGAATAAGGTTACTTGCATGATAACTGGGAGCAACTGACTGGAGCAGCAAGTACTTTACAAAAACAGGCATTAATCATTCATTACTGCCAAGTTAGCAAGTCAACAAGGCAATACATAAATTCACGGAGAAGGGAACCCGACCAGCCCAGTTTGGACATATCTAGACAATCAATACCTCAGATGCCCAAAACAAGCATTGCATGTGAACCCATGTGCTAAATTATTCTTCCACCGTCCCTCACCCAGGTCTCATTACAATCCAATCATGTATTTCAGCTTCTCTACACGCCCTACTGAATCTCTACTTGCAACATTTTCTTGATTAGAATATAACTACATAGTTTCAAAAAAAAAAAAAAAATAACTACATGTTCAATGTTTATTTTTTACATGGAGGTTATGTAAAAGTATTTGATGTGATTAGTACTCATGGAGAGAAACAAAAAGCTCTTATTGCGAAATTGTCTGAGTCAGGAACAACCTTTACATACAATGAAAGAAAGATTGCACAAATCTTGCAGTAGCCAGGGAGGACTTTTGCAGAAATATTATGCACTTTTAAAGTAAAAGGGCAATTACATTGAGCCCTTTCCAAGTTTTACTTGAAATACATCGTAAATAAAGAAAACTGATATATATAATCTACTGTTGGAATTTATGACACAAAGTGTTCCAACTATGTCTACAACATTTAAATTGTTTGAAAAATACTACAGGGCCTTTTCTCTTCTATATTTTTCTCCATCCATGCAAGCTTTGTTAGACATGGCCCTTTCACCCCTTCTCAGGCATGTTCAGCTTCTTAAACTGTATAATGCTGTTGAATTGTGTCGATATCCAAGCCCTTTAGCTTCACCACTGACTCGACATGTCCCTTTAAGGTGTGCAATTCTCGGAGTCTACACAAAAAGAATAAAGTGTTATTCCAGAAGAACATAAAGTACAGGGTTGATTTTGTTTATATAGGTAATTATATGACTTTCATCATTTACCTGGCAACTTCAGCGCGTCTCTTGGCCTGTTCAGCAATCTCAGAAAGTTCCCTATAATTAGTGTTCTTGTCATTGAAAATGTTTGAGGCTTCCGGTGGTTGAAGTCCATGTAACGTTCTCTGAGCGTGAGCCCACTGCGCTTCACGTTCCTCTTTTCCGTAATCTTTCTTGGTGGTGAAAGCAGTCTGCAGTAAAGAAAAAAGAAAAGATTATATTTACTTGAGATGAAATGGATTGAAACGAGTAGTACAATTAGAGATTTAAAAGTACCCTTTGCTCTATCATGTTGACCCAAGCTTTTCCACTTAATGCATAACGAGTGGCGAATTTCATAATGTCAAGGGGAAAATAGAAGACAACACTATATATCCAAATGACACCAGCCCATCCCCATCCACATCCTTGTATTCTTGCAAAACCCCAGTTCGCATATACTGCAATCAAAGTTGCAACCTGAAACAAGGATTACAGTTATTTGGTAAGACATCTTTACATGAAGTCATATATAAAGTGGTCGTATACTTCTATAGATGGAAGGAAGGCAGACAACTCTTTACCAGTTGTGCAATTAGGAAAGCACCGAGTAACAGGAAACCAGGACGTTCTACAAAGGACCAGCTGCGTGATCTAGTAACGAAGATGAGTGCCTGGCTCACAATACTCACTTGCAGATAAAGAGCGGCCATCATTTCATCAGGACTATCTCTAATAGATCTTACTCCAAATTTATCCTGTACAATTAGAAAAGGTAAGTTCTTGTGAAGAATTAATACCAAATTAAATTGAATAGATATGTTTTTATTAATTAATGTACACCATTAGTTTTTCATACCGGGAAAAAGTCAGTATCCTTCATTAAGTAAAAGAATATGACAGTCAACAATGCCAAATAGCCTCCTAGAACAATGCCAGTAGCAAATATCTCCTTCAACTTCCAACTATCAGGCAATGGTGAAGGCTTTACTCGATCCTTGGAGATTGTCATAATAGTCCCTTGAAAATTAATAGACATGTCAGCCAATCAAAAGACAAATAAGAACATTAAGCAAATCCATACAAGTTTGACCATAGAGCTCACCGTCATTCAGGATAGCAATGATCAAAACCATGAAGGGCGAAAAGTCAAATTTCCATATCAAAGCAATAAACATGAATCCAAACTACAAAAGAATACATGATTAAGTTAAATTAATCTGTGGCCACATCTATATGACTATAATAGTTGTACTACTGTTTTTCAAAATGTTATGAAGGACTTACCACAATACGGATTGTTATGGAGACTGCATATATCTGCAAAATAAAAAAATATATACATATATCAGTTTAATCTAAGCAAAGGTGTCATTTCAATTAAAGAAAAAAGTAAGCAACTAACTGTATAGTTCTTCATCCTTTGGAAAATTGCTCTACTAGTTAAGACTGCACTTATGATGACGCTAAGCCCGGGTTCAGTAAGCACAATATCAGAAGCACCTCGTGCTGCATCTGTTGCATCGGCAACTGCTATTCCAATATCCGCCTTCTTCAGAGCAGGAGCATCATTCACACCATCTCCGGTCATACCACAAATATGCTTCTTTTCCTGTAACTTCTTGACTATTTCATATTTGTGCTCTGAAATTATTAAAAAATCAAATTAATCACTATTATAAAACTTCGAAAATCAGCCAAAACCAGAGGTTATGCATTTGTGATTTATCCAAAAAAACCTACCAGGAAACACTCCGGCAAATCCGTCAGCCTTTTCAATTAACTCATCTACAGGCAGTGAAGCAATTGACGCATCCTTGTTTTGCCCTAGTAAAGCAGCAGAGGGATACATATTTGTCCCCATTCCCAGTCTCCTGCCAGTCTCCTTTGCAATAGCAAGTTGATCACCTAGAAACAGAATTTTTTTGAAAAAATTGTACACAAGAACAAAATATGATTTGTTTTGTTGACAGGAAATATGAAAGCTCAGGTTACCAGTAATCATCTTGACATTCACACCAAGATTAAGAGCCCTGCGTATAGTCTCTGCACTGTCATGCCTGGGAGGATCGAACAGAGACAACAATCCAACAAACTCCCATGGCCCACCAGGACTATCTTTTGACTTCTGTGGCACTACCTATTGATATTTCAAAGAAGCATAAATGATTATATAGTCAGCGAAATGTGTAAGAGAAATGAGTAAGAGCAGATATCTATATCTATATCCAGGTCTAATGCAAAAAAGATGCATTACAAACCTGTCTTGCAACACCCAACGATCTTAATCCACGTTCTGCGAATTTATCAATAATTGCATGAACTTTTTTCTTAAGATCTTCCTTGCAATTGCATAGGGTCAAGATCTGAAATAACAAAAGAATAATGATAGTGATCAGATCATTTTTTCTAAAGATTCATGAAGTAGGTTTCTTATCAATTATGTATACACCAAAGTACCTGTTCAGGGGCACCCTTACTAGCTCTATGCCAGTTGCCATCAGAATCAATGAATGTCAAGGCAGTCCTCTTGTCCACCGGATTGAATGGAAAGAAATGCACCTCTTTTATGCCAGCACGAGCCTAAATGATATAGAAGTTCACAATGAGATTATTTTTCTTCCTTTCCCAGATGGAAAAATTTCTACAGGAAATATAAGCAAAAAATTAATCACAAACCTCCTTGGGATCAGCTAGGGTTCCAACAATTGCTGCATCAATGGCATCTTGGTTTTCTGTCCTGGAAGCTCTTGCGGCACAAAGTAGCACATATTCCTTATCCATGCCTTTAGCGAAAACCTCGATCAAATTTTTATCAACAGTCAGCTTGTTAAGGGTCAGTGTTCCTGTCTTATCACTGCAAAGAACATCCATCCCAGCCATCTCTTCTATAGCTGTCATTCTCTTGGTGATAGCACCCTGCTGTGACAGTCTGTGTGATCCAATAGCCATAGTAACAGAAAGGACTGTGGGCATAGCAATAGGAATGCCTCCAATCAAGAGAACCAGGAGATTGTCAATTCCATTTCTATACTTCCTGTGTTGAATAGGGTACATAACTATGATCTCAACAATCATGCCAACAGCAATGGAACAGATGCAAAAGTTTCCGATTGCTGTGAGAACTTTTTGGAAGTGCCCAACTTGGTTGGTGCTATCCACGAGATGTGCAGCCTTCCCAAAGAAAGTATGAACTCCAGTAGCAATGACAACAGCTTCAAGTTCACCTTGTTTACAAGTAGAACCAGAGAAAACTTCATCATACGGATGCCTAGTCACCGGAAGTGATTCTCCTGTGAGGGCAGATTGATCAATTTTTAAAGGATCACCCTCAAGAAGGCGAGCATCAGCAGGAACAATATCTCCTAGTTTAATACTGATTATGTCACCAGGAACCAAAATAGCAGCATCCTGCTCACTCCAGCGACCATCTCTAAGAACCTACACATAGACAACACCACGATTGATTAGAAAAGTACAAATATATTGTTCATTTCTAATGACTAATAAGAATAACCAAGTATTTCTTCCATTCCACATCTATTGTCGTTTATAATAAATACCTTGGTTTTGGGAGCCAGGCCAGCCATAAGTGCTGCAGCAGCATTTCCAGCATTATTCTCTTCAACAAAACTAATGGTAGAGTTGATCACAAGCAAGCAGATAATACCAACAAAATCTTGCCAATCTGGAGGCTTTCCACTACCATTGGCCAACGCAATTGCCATAATAGCTGCAGCTTCCATGACCCATGACAGTGGATTCCACATAAACCCAAGAAACTTGAGAAACTTGCTTTCCTGTATTGAATTATAATTTAAACCATGAGAAGCTAACATGAGAACCTTGAGAAAATATCACAAGGAAGAAAGGAAACACACACATGCAGAACCATTCTGTCACATGTGAAATTACCTTTTTCTCTTCCAATTTGTTGGGCCCGAATATCTCGAGCCTGTTGGCTCCTTCATCAGTAGATAATCCTTCCCGAGTACATTTCAACTGCTCAAACACTTCCTCTATAGGAATCTTTTCCTGTTATTTGAAAGCATGTAATCATTTGGTTAAGTACTATATCTTCATAAACAAAACAGAGCAAATAGATTTGAGCTAGCCTCGACAAATTGTCTTCTACAGCTTCACAACTAACTTTGTTTAATTTACTAAATCTGTTCCTGCATGATAAATAGCAGAAACGAACATGACAATTGTAGTTCACTTTCACAACTAACTTTGTTTAATTTACTAAATCTGTTCCTGCATGATAAATAGCAGAAACGAACATGACAATTGTAGTTCACTACAAAGTCATCTCAGTACTACTGTCTTTAATGTTTCATGTCCCATATTAATCATGAATGAGCTTTCAGATTTAAAAAATTATATTAAGAAATAAATTTTATGTTTCATTATTATATTAATTTTGGTTTATATTTGCCTAATAATGGAGGTACATCTTGAATTATTTTATTTATTTAAAAGTCAACTGGTCACATCGATGGAGTATATTCTACTACAAATGAATACTACTCCCTTGGGGCTTGGTCCCTAAACAAAAACTGTTGACTATCTGGCACGAAGTTTTAGATACACAGTACCTGTACACATATTTATTTTGTTATGCTTGTTGAATTACACTCTCTCTTTTTTTACGGTACATTTTACTGTTGTGCACATATTTCTAAGTTTATTGATCATGTAGTTAAAATAATAATTTTTAATAAATTGTTTTCCTGAAATAAAGTTTTAATTATATATTTTTATTCATAAAAAAAAATTTAAAAATTATTATTTTAACTACGTGGTTAAAGCAATTAGAAGTGTGTGCACAAAATCAAACGTCATATAAAAGAAAACAGAGGGAGTATAAAACATAATTACTTATTCAATTTTTTTATGGGGTGTTTATGGACAATAAGAAGCACAAAATTTTATATAATTTTGTTTATTTTCCGCTTTTTAATAATGATGGATCCCTCATTTACGACAATTATATTGATCAAAATGAGTTGGATGGCGAAATAGTTAATAGTTTATCGTTCGTTTGTCCCATCTCCCCGATTTGATCCTAATTTCAATGACAAAAATTTATTAAAAGAAATACTCACTTATAAAATTATAAATCATATTTATCAAGAAAAAAAGTTTTAAATTCATAAATTTTAGTATTTTACAAGAGCAAATCCTTATTTATTTACCACCTGAAATTACTTGAATAATTATCAAAAGAAAGATAGACAAGGAGGGTCGCAAGAGTAAAATATAGTAATAAATTAAAAAGGCGCGATGGGCCAGGAAAATGGACCAATAGAAGGAGAAACGGGCTACAAATAAGATAAGAAGAATGTGCTATGTCTTGGAGCAGGGTCCCACACGCCTGTCCTTATTAATGCATCTCAAAAAAGGTCCTCCCCTCCACAGGGGTATTTTTGGACAAACGAATCTTTGGATTGGTAAAACAGAGAAATAACTAAAAAGCAAAAGTGTTTGAACAAGAAAGTGACAAAACTCATGCGGTCAAGACTCCCTTTTACAAAAGGTTAATGGTTAAAGTGAAGGGTACCACGGATGAGTACCGCAAACTGTACATCTACTAAAACCACAATTATATAAATTTTATTAGTAGTAGCTTTAGACCCCTAAATACCCATGCCCAGTTTAAACATTTGTTTTTGTTTATCCAGCTTATATGCGATCCAGTACAGGAAATTTGTTAAATCGGCTGCTATTCTAGGGTATTACAACCGGATTTGGTTAATCAAGATGTTAATCTCCGTGCTCAAATACAATTTAAACAATTAAGTGTGACCCGAGAAATTGATGTATACTCTAGACTGTAATGAAAGCTTTAAGCTTAAGCCGGAGCATGCAAGACTAACGAAATACTAATATTAAACAAACGAATAATCAGGTAATACATGGTAGATCGCATAATAAATATGAAAGATGTAATACATGAGTAAGATATATGAATAAACATGTTTATAATGAAAAAGCCATATGAAATGGAAACTGAATATGAAAGATAATATGAAGAACAAGGGTGGGGTCATAAATAATAAATAAATAAATTACCAGATCAACGGTCTCATTCTTAATCTCTTCAAGACTGATACCCATATTGTATTTGTATGAAATGATGGCACCAAGAAGCTACGGGGAACAAATGAATATGCGTGTGTAAAATGACTAGAGAAGTATAGTCATTCAGAGAGAGAGAGAGAGTAGAAGGCAGTACTCAAACCCAGTAAGGTCTGAGCTTCAGATATGAAGAGTACAAGATGAGTTTGATATCTCCGCTATGCCTCCTTTTATATTACTCCGTCTCTCTCCTCCCTCTCTCTATGTCATGTTAGTTTATTTATTTAATTAGTAATAATAACTCCAAAGGTAAGACTTGAGTATTATTTCTTGCAGAGCCGTTGTTTTAGTCATTTACATTGGATAATATCTCTAGAATAATTTCAAATAATTACTTTCAATAAATCTATCTATCTATTCTATATGTAACGTGCCTATAAAATTAGCGAGATTTTTTAATCTCACTGAAATGACGATTTTATCCTTCTACCTAGTATTTATAAAAAAATGTTAGTTGTGGGAATCAAAACTAAGTCTTTCTATTCACATTCACATTTTCTTACCATTACAACACAATATTTTTATTCATACACATAATATGTGAGTATCGCAAATAATGATAATTTATTTAACTTTAAACATAATTACAGGTTTTGTTTAAAAAACATAATTATTAAAATATTTGTAGAGTTAGTTTTAAAGAATTGAAATTAAGATATAAAGTTAAGAATAGTATATAAACGAATCATTAACTTATTTATTAAATACTTTTTAGTTTAAAAAATATGCCTTATGCATTTTTAATATATATATTTTAATAAAATAAAGACTTAATTGCACGAAAATGGCATGAGTTATAATTATTTTGCACAAAAATGACCAACATATAATAATAGGCGCCCGTATGACTCATATATAATTTTTTTGCCGCCCGATTGCATTCCGTTATTTATTTTTCACGGACGTTAGGATTTTTTTAAATTAAAGATGTAATTACACTAAGATGATCTGAATTTTAATTTTTTTGCACAAAAATGATCTATCAAAGATTTAAAAATCAAATAATATCTAAAAATTAAATCAATCACGGAATTAAAAACTAAAGAACTAACTATAAATCTTTCTATAGTGCTGTCATGCTCAAATGTTTAACCAATAATGTTCTTAATGGAAAAATGTGAGTATAGAAATTAGAGTTTTTTAAAGATAAAAATTGCCAAAAATAGAAGCCACAGAAGATTAACCAAGTTGCCCCCGGCATGATTGACATATTCTAGTTTAATACAGGAAGACAAGTCTAGGGCATGAAACAAAACTTAGCCCAATCAACAACACTGGTATTTGCTAACAAACTTAAATTCTCTTTAAGAAAGATAGTTAAGATCCATAAAAGTCCCTAAAGAAAAACAAAAATTACAAGTTCCAGTGTTTAGCAACATATTCAACATGTTTACTAAGCACCTTTCTCATTGATAGTCTTTTGGCACCGACTCAAATGTTTTTGTTGGAATACTTAAGTTATCTTTTGTTCAGATATATTTTTCAGTCAAGGTTTCTGGTTTTGCTGCTGTTATTCTGGGGCTCTTGTACCACAAAAATGTAAACCACAGAGTCCTCAATAATCCTCCATTTGCGATATGTGGAATTAGAATGCGGCCCCAATATGGAGGGACCTGACAATTTAATTAATATGAAAAAAATTGCTACTACAATCCGATGTCAGGAAACTCCCGCTTTCTGGAAATTAATGAAACACATTAAAGATCATTATAGTAAGCCAAAGTATCATATATATATATATGCATGTGCACGTATATATAACTTAAGGGGTGGAGACTTTTGTGGCGCCCTCCAAACCCGGTCAGAAGTTTGGGGTCCACACACACACTGTTTACAACCTGCTGATAACAATAATAATGATAATAATAATAATAATAATAATAATATGCAGTGACCTTACTTACCAACTACCACGGATCGCAACAGGTTAAAGTATGCACACAAGCCAAACACACTAATATATTACATACCGATTAAATCCCAACCATTCAAACTCAAACTGAGTATTAGACATATTACAAATTTTTACAAATTTACATTATTCCAAAAGAAGCCTACTAGCTCAGTTTCAACAGCCTTAATCCCTAGCTCTCGCACTGGACTGGGGATCCTTACTACCAACTGGTTCCTTTTTAACTGGAAAGAGTATAAACAGAATCGCACAAATGAGCTAACTAGCTCAGCAAGTCACAATGAAAAAACTGAGAATAATGATCATCAAGTGAATATGGTTATGATATCAAGTGAACAATGGATTATGATTTAGAATTGGATACTATACTTTTATTTTAAAATCAAGGTTAGGCTGCTGATCAGTCACACACTAATCCCGAGCAAAGCACACAGCATTGCTCTAACTACTGGATCCAAGGAACACATTGGCCTAACTTGACCATTATATGGTCTGACCACGAATCTGGTCCACAATTTTATAAAAACAATCCAATTCCAACATAATAACAAAATTAAACAATAATACACAATAATCAGAATCATTAACAACAATGAGTGTTTAACAATGAAAGGGTTTCAACCCTTTTGTGGATCAACAAGGTACTTTCAAGGCTTGGATGTTGGGTAATGAAAGAATTGGATAACAAAGGAATCAATGTTTCAGGGTTTCAAGAATTTGGTTTTTCAAATCATAAGATACCATGGGTTAAGTATAAAATAATTCAGTTCAGTGTTTGGTATTTAGTTTGTATGTATTTGTGGAGTAGTATCGTAGATTTGTGGTTCGTGTTTGGGTATACAATAATCAATGGCTTAGAAAAAATATGGTTCATGGCTCAAGAACAATAACTGAAATCAGGGTTTAGGTTTCTGTGCTTCAAAGCACTTGCAATGTCAACAAGACTATCAAGTATTACAATATCTCGAGAAAGTTCAGAACACTTGCCTGGTATTAGCTTACTATCCTGCACTCGCTTCCAATCACAATCGTTTTACTCCTCAACTACCTGTTTCCCTTTCCTACGTCTTGCCTCTTCTGCTAACATTTTATAAGCATCTATCAATCATCAACTCATAGGATTCTATTCAACACATACTTCTATCTACCCTTCGTTTTACCCAAATCCGATTAACGGATTGAAAGTTATGCAATAATTAAGTAAACACCGAATGTATAGACCGATAATCAATCAACAAGTCACATATAACACATAATACATCACATAATCAATGACAAATCATTTATAAAGAAGTCTCAGGTTATAAATAGGCTTTCAGTTATTTAAAATGATTTTTAAAATATTTTTCGGAATTAAAACGGGTCGTTGGATCAATTTCGGGTTAATAAACAGGGTTCGGCTAGCCAATTCTGGCTCCGAAACAATTTTATAATAATTATCGAGCCTTGGAAATAATTAAGAATAATATTTTAAAACTCGAAACTATTTTTCGGAATTTTTAAATCATTTTTAAATGATTAAATCTAATTAAATAATTAATTAAAATCAATTAATAATTAATTAAATCAATGAATCAATTAATTTTCGAATTAATTGACCAATTAATCTATTAAAAATTAACTGAAATTAATTAACTAATTAATTCAGATTTATTTTTGAATTAAAAATAATTTTCGGAATTAAAATACTAATTTTTTTAGAATTTTCGAAATTAAAAATGAATTTTTATAATAAAAATAAATAGGAAATATGATTTTTAAATATTTTATAAACAGGAATCCTATTTTTGAAAACTTTGCAAACTACAGGGACTAAACTTCACCATCTTCAAAACTATAGGGACTAAACTGCAATTTTGCACTTCCAGTCGCCGAAAAATCGGGGGTGGCCGGAGAAGACGATCCCTGCGTCCTCACCCCACCAACACCTCCAGATCAACACTACACAACACCAGGAACTTGTTCATGCAATCAAAACATTCTAATCATCCCTGTTCTTGCCGGAAATTGGCCAAGAACATCGCCGGTTTCCGGCGAACATCGTAAATCTTTAAAACACAACTCCCTTCGATTCAAGCATCCCCTGTTAACGAGCTATATATCAATCGATTGCAAATTTCATAAGGAACACAACCCACTACAAATTAACAGCTAATAACCCTTGAATCAAAAACCCCCAAATTTCAATTGAAAACATTCATACGAGTTATAAACCCAAATTTTAAAATTCGAAAATCAAACTCAAATTTGAACATGTTATTAAACTCCAAATCAGACGTATAATATACCAAAATCATCAGAAAAACAAGCTCTACAACATGCAATCATCAAATCATACAAACAATCATCCGAACAAAAATTCATATTTTTCATAAAAATAATTCGAAAATAAATAAATTTTTAGAAATTAAACCTTTGATTCTGCAGGTGTATGGATTACAGATTCTGATAGAGCTTCTCAAGACCTTCAAATCCAGTACTCGAGCTTTTCAAACAAAGATCAATAACACCTTCAAAAGTTGGTTTGATTCTTGAAACAGTTTATGAATATAGGATTTTTCTCTGTAAAATTATATATTTATCTGTCTGCAAATGATTTTGATACGAAATAAAATACGGTAAAAGGCTATTTATATTTATGGAAAATTAGTATCCCGTTGGATCATTCCGGATATAAAATGGTACGTTTATTTGTAAAAACTGATCCAAACGGTATCGGTTCTCGGGATAATTAGCCAAATCAGTACAATTTGTACTGCGGTCTTGGTCTCAGCGCCTGGTTACACGTATTACGAAGTGATAATTGTGATAATTTAATAAAAAGCTCCCGTTTATCGAAAATACGGGTTTTTATTGATTTACCGAAACGAATACTGTATCGAAAATATTGCGCCGGGACCCGCGCAGGACAAACTGTATGCCGGATCGAAAAAGTCGAAACATGGAAAATACTCGGAATATTACAATTGGGTTAGGAAGGAGTTCTCGGAAGAGTTTCGGGTTCCAAAAACGTAACAACGGTTGACGTCGGTTGGTTCCCGTTTCTATAAAATAGATTTTAAATACTCGGAAAAAGATTTTATAAATTTCATATGATTCATATAAATTCATAAATCAACATAAAAATAATTAGGAAGATATGACAATTATCTATATTTTATTTTGGACATATAAAAATTGAAATACTCAATTAATACTATTTTTGAATATTCAAATACAAATAACACTTAACAGTTAATTCACAGAATAGATACTGAACACACATAATAATTATTTAATTAGCAAAAATAATTACACGGTATATCCCAGATATTACATCCTTCCCCCCTTAAAAGGATTCTGTCCTCAGAATCTCCTAAGAAAACAAATGAGGGTACTTTTCTCTCATATCACTTTCTAATTCCCAGGTTGACTCTTCAACCTTTGGGTTTTTCCATAATACTCTTACTAACTTTACCACTTTATTTCTCAATACTTTCTCTCTCTCCTCTAGAATCTCTGTCGGACTCTCTACATAAGACAAATCTGCCTGAAGCTCTATTGGCTCATATTCTATTACATGCCTGGAGTCTGGATTATATTTCTTGAGCATCGATACGTGAAAAACATTGTGAATGTGCTCCATGTGTGGTGGTAACGCCAACTCGTAAGCTACTTTGCCAACACGCTTTAGGATCTCAAAAGGTCCGACATATCTTGTACTCAGCTTTCCTTTCTTTGCAAACCTCGTTAGTCCTTTCCACGGTGATACTTTCAATAATACCAAACTTCCTTCTTCAAATTCCATGTCTTTCCTTGACTGATCTGCATACTTCCTCTGACGATCTTGTGCGGCTATTAATCTCTTTTGGATAATTTTAACAAATTCCTTTGTCTGCTGCACCAATTCAGGTCCGAGTATTTTGTGTTCTCCTACTTCGTCCCAATATACTGGAGATCTACATTTGCGTCCATAAAGGGCTTCATATGGTGGCATCCCAATGCTGGCGTGATAGCTGTTGTTATAAGCAAACTCTACCAGGGGTAAATGCTCGTCCCAACTTCCATTGAAATCAATAGCACAAACACGTAACATGTCCTCGATTGTCTGGATCGTTCTTTCACTTTGGCCGTCCGTCTGCGGGTGATAGGCCGTACTCATATTCAATTTTGTTCCTAAACATTCTTGAAAACTCTTCCAAAATCTTGAATTAAATCTTGGATCTCGATTAGATACAATAGACACTGGAACTCCATGACGACCTACAATTTCCTTTAGGTACATATGGACTAACTTGTCGAGCGAAAATCTTTCATTTATAGGCAGAAAATGAGCTGACTTGGTAAGTCTATCCACTATAACCCAAATGGCATCATGATTAGCCCTTGTCCTTGGTAATCCAACTATAAAATCCATGGCAATGTGTTCCCACTTCCATTCTGGAATCTCCAATGGCTGTAGCAATCCGCTTGGTTTCTGATGCTCTGCTTTAACCCTCTGACAGGTATAACATTTGCTAACCCATTCCGCAATTTCCCTCTTCATGTCTGGCCACCAATAATTCTTCTTTAAATCTCTATACATCTTGGTACTTCCTGGATGGATGGAATACCTTGAATTATGTGCCTCCTGTAGAATTTCATTTTTTAACTTTGTCACCGGTGGAATCCAAATTCTAGATGAAAACCTCAGAATACCTTGGTCATCTTTCTGCGTGCATAACTCTTCCCCTACCAAACGATTTATATATTGATCCATTACATCTTCCTAACATTTCTTTATTTTCTCTAATAATTCCGGTTGGAAAATCATACTATACACTTTTACTTCCTTAGGCTTGCAAACTCTAATCTCCAATTCCAATTTCTGAAATTCCTTATATATCTCTTCGAGTACGGACAACACATTTAACCTTTCCTTCCGACTTAACGCGTCTGCTACCACATTCGCTTTACCGGGATGATAATTAATCGAGCAATCATAATCCTTGATCAACTCTAACCATCTCCTTTGCCTCATATTAAGTTCCTTCTGGGTAAATATATACTTCAAACTTTTGTGATCCGTATAAATTTCACATTTCTCTCCATACAGATAATGTCTCCAAATCTTCAAAGCAAACACTATGGCTGCTAGTTCCAAATCATGAGTAGGATTTGTTCATGTGGATTCAATTGCCTTGACGCATACGCAATCACCTTGTCGTGCTGCATAAGAACACATCCTAATCCTTTGTAAGAAGCATCACTATAAATTACGAAATTACCTTGATCATCTGGAAGTGACAAAACAGGTGCCGTGATTAATCGTCGCTTCAATTCCTGAAAACTTTCCTCACATTTGTCGTTCCATATAAACTTCTCATTCTTTCATGTAAGCTTTGTTAATGGTGTGGCAATCCTCGAGAAATTTTGAACGAATCGACGATAATATCCCGCCAATCCTAAGAAACTTCTTACCTCGGTGAGTGTTCTCGGTCTCTCCCAATTCGTAATTACCTCGATCTTTGCCGGGTCCACTTTGATCCCTTCATTACTAACTATGTGTCCTAAGAACTGAACCTCCTGTAACCAAAACTCACACTTCGAGAATTTAGCATACAACTTCTTTTTCCTTAAAATCTCCAAAGCTGTCCTTAAATGTTCCGCATGATCCTCTTCTGTCTTTGAATATATCAAAATATCGTCTATAAATATAATAATGAACTTGTCCAAATATTTCTTGAAAATTCTGTTCATCAGGTCCATAAATGCTGCCGGGGCGTTGGTCAATCCAAAAGACATTACTAGAAATTCATAATATCCATACCTTGTTCGAAAAGTTGTCTTTGGTATATCTTCTGGCTTGATCTTCAGTTGATAATATCCCGATCTTGGAGAAATACTGGGCTCCCTTCAATTGGTCAAACAAATCATAAATTCTAGGTAACAGATACTTATTCTTGATTGTAAGCTTGTTGAGCTCCCTATAGTCGATACATAGTCTCATGCTTCCATCTTTCTTCTTGACAAATAATACCGGTGCACCCCACGGGGACATACTGGGTCTGATTACTCCTTTCTCTAACAGCTCTTGCAATTGCTTCGCTAATTCTTTCATTTCGACGGGTGCCATTCTATACGGGGCCTTGGATACTGGTTCTGTTTCAGGTGCTAAGTCGATCGTAAATTCAATTTCTCTATCTGGAGGAAGTCCTGGCAATTCGTCGGGAAACACGTCTGGAAATTCATTCACAACTGGAATATCTTCAAGTTTTATTGGTTCTTGACTTCTGTCAATCACATATGCCATGAAATGCTCACATCCTTGCCGTAGTAACTTCTTGGCTTGAATCATCGTTAAGAACTTCTTTACTTGTTTTTGACCCTTGAATGTTACTATCCTTTCATCTGGCATTTTCACCATTACCTTCTTATTTCGACAATCTATTTGGGCATCGTGCCTAGATAACCAATCCATCCCTAATATAATGTCAAATTGTCCTAACTTAAATGGTATCAAATCTACACAAAACTTACTACCAGAAATCTCAACCTCACAATTCCCACAAACTTGATTCACAGTTACACGTTCTTGGTTTGCTAATTCCACAGTCATTATTTCATTTAAATACTCTACTAGACAATTTAACTTGCTAACAAAATCTTGTGAAACAAACGATCGAGTTGCTCCCGAATCTATTAACACTTTGGCACATAAAGAATTCACATTGAGCGTACCTGCCACGACATCTGTATCCTGGATAGCATCCTTCACTAACATGTCGAAAACTCTAGCCCTTGGAGTCTCATTTACTGTTGGGGTAGATCCCATAATCCTCAATGCATTACTGACTGGGGCTGGTGTCTTGCAATCCCTGGCCATATGTCCTAGCTTTCCACATTTGAAGCACGTAAATCCAATGGCTGGAACCTTCACTGCTGGATTCCGGATAGGTTGATCCTTATTTGCTGGCTCTCTTGCTGGCTGATTTCGGCACTCCCTCAACTAGTGCCCTTTCTGATTACATTTGAAACATACCACGTTCAACTTGTTACAAACTCCCCCATGCTTCTTTCCACAAACTTGACAATCTGGAAAAGTTAATCTCAACTGATTCGGCTGATTCACATTAGCTGGACGGTTGCCCTGGCCTCCGTCTCCTGTATTTTGTCTCCTGAAATTAAAATTTCTCCCTGGCTGAAACTTGCCCTTCTTAAAATTTGGAAACTTCCCTGGTTGTGACTGACCCTCACTTCCCTCAACCTCCCTTTTCTTGCTCTCTTTCTCCTTTTGTGACATCTCACTTTCTGTCTCCGCAATCATAGCCTTTTGTACAACTCCTGCATAGGTTTCCAATTCAAAGATAACTACCTTTCCTCTGATCCATGGCTTCAAGCCTTGCTGAAATCTCTTAGCTTTCTTCCTATCAGTATCAATATACGACGGCACATACCTTGACAATTCCTCAAATTTACTCTCATAATCTGACACCGACATAGTTCCTTGCTTTAACTCTAAAAACTTCAGCTCCATCTGGTCTTGAACAAACTGAGGAAAATATTTTTCTAAAAACAATTCCTTAAACCTTTCCCAAGTAATAACATCTGTACCTTCCAATGTCTTCACCATCTCCCACCAATAGGTGGCCTCATTTTTCAAATAGTAACTTGCAAACTCAACCTTCTGCTCCTCTTTCACTTTTACCAAGGCAAATGCCTTATCTATTTCCATTAACCACACATTTGCTTCAATTGGCTCTAAGGAACCCTTGAATTCTGGTGGGTTTACTACCTGAAAAGTTTTGAAAGTTGCCTGGGAATTGGTCTGTCTTTGTTGTTGTGGTTCCAGGTGAACTGTTTGTTGGGCCAAGATTTGGAGAATCTGGGCTATTGCTGGGTCTATGGGTCCTGGGTTCACATTCTGGTTTGTCTCATCTTGGTTATTATTGTTGTTGTTGTTGTTGTTGTTGTTGGTTTCTTCATTCTGGGTGTGGGTGCGGGTATTTCTTCTGGGAGGCATTTTCTGTAAAGAATCAAACAATTTATTTAGCTTTTGAATCAAATCTTTGCATAAAGGAAAAGTTTTGTAAAACATAAATATCTCTTTTTGAAAACAGTTGTAACTAAGTAAATTGCATGCTTCTTTTCAGAATATAAACAGTTATGGAAAACAGGGTACATGGTATCATAGGGTATAACTGGTGCAATAAATAAGGTAAAGTAAAACAAGTGTGATAAAGTAAATGACAGTGCTGGAAAGAAAAAAGGGTACTGATATATATAGATCAAAAGTTTTAGGTAGTACAAGCGTAAAAATGCTTCGGAAGTAAAAGCAAAAAGGGTACAACAACCTACTCACTAGTTAGCATCGCTAGTCTATAAATACAACTCAAAAGTCTACTGATACACACTACACACTAGTGTACATACTACATAATCATAACAACACTGCTCAGAATCTCTGACTCATGGCAAGTCTGGACCTTCAATCTCCTCAAGCTCCTCTAGAACCCACTTAGCCCATTCCACTAAGAAATCAGGAGTGATGTCCTCATGTGTAGCCTCAGCAATCCTCACTGCAGCTGTCCTACGAAATGCCTGTAACCTCTCTCTGAGTCGCCTCTCACCACTCCCAACCTCTCTGGTACGCATTATATGTAGTAACTCCTGAATCTGACCCTGAATGAATCGCTGCTCCATAAGGCAAGCCTCAAACTGATGATATGGGACAGGATAGGAAGAGAACTGAAAAGATACTCCTGTAACTGAATGACTAGTAAAGCCTGAATCAGCAGGTGGGGGTCCTCTAACAGGTGGCCTCATGCCTGGAGGTGGAATAGCCTGCAGTGGTACGGGCTGCAACACCGGTGGAGGTAGAATAGCCAATACTGGTGGAATAACAGGACGGGGATCCGATGCTGGTGCTCCAACTGAAGGCTCTGAGTGATCAGCTGATATAGGAATAAAAGAGTCGGCCATCGCTGCTATATGAAATTAGATCGCAATATAAGAATCTCGAACCACGACGCGAATTATACTACTACTGGTTATACCGTAACACTCAACCTCTCAACGTTCTATCATTTTATTCCTTACTTCTAATCCTAACCCTCTACCCATTCCCGTCAACCTAGGCTTGTGTCAGTGACTTATAACCTGTAGATCTGATACCAAAAATATGGCGCCCTCCAAACCCGGGTCAGAAGTTTGGGGTCCACACACACACTGTTTACAACCTGCTGATAACAATAATAAAGATAATAATAATAATAATAATAATAATAATAATAATATGCAATGACACTACTTACCAACTACCACGGATCGCAACAGGTTAAAGTATGCACACAAGCCAAACACACTAATATATTACATACCGATTAAATCCCAACCATTCAAACTCAAACTGAGTATTAGACATATTACAAACTTTTACAAATTTACATTATTCCAAAAGAAGCCTACTAGCTCAGCTTCAACAGCCTTAATCCCTAGCTCTCGCACTGGACTGGGGATCCTTGCTACCAACTGGTTCCTTTTTAACTGGAAAGAGTATAAACAGAATCGCACAAATGAGCTAACTAGCTCAGCAAGTCACAATGACAAAACTGAGAATAATGATCATCAAGTGAATATGGTTATGATATCAAGTGAACAATGGATTATGATTTAGAATTGGATACTATACTTTTATTTTAAAACCAAGGTTAGGCTGCTGATCAGTCACACACTAACCCCGAGCAAAGCACACAGCATTGCTCTAACTACTGGATCCAAGGCACGCATTGGCCTAACTTGACCATTATATGGTCTGACCACGAATCTGGTCCACAATTTTATAAAAACAATCCAATTCCAACATAATAACAAAATTAAACAATAATAAACAATAATCAGAATCATTAACAACAGTGAGTGTTTAACAATGAAAGGGTTTCAACCCTTGTGTGGATCAACAAGGTACTTTCAAGGCTTGGATGTTGGGTAATGAAAGAATTGGATAACAAAGGAATCAATATTTCAGGGTTTCAAGAATTTGGTCTTTCAAAGCATAAGATACCATGGGTTGAGTATAAAATAATTCAGTTCAGTGTTTGGTATTTAGTTTGTATGTATTTGTGGAGTAGTATCGTAGATTTGTGGTTCGTGTTTGGGTATACAATAATCAATGGCTAAGAAAGAATATGGTCCATGGCTCAAGAACAATAACTGAAATCAGGGTTTAGGTTTCTGTGCTTCAAAGCACTTGCAATGTCAACAAGACTATCAAGTATTACAATATCTCGAGAAAGTTCAGAACACTTGCCTGGTATTAGCTTACTATCCTGCACTCGCTTCCAATCACAATCGTTTTACTCCTCAACTACCTGTTTCCCTTTCCTACGTCTTGCCTCTTCTGCTCACATATTATAAGCATCTATCAATCATCAACTCATAGGATTCTATTCAACACATACTTCTATCTACCCTTCGTTTTACCCAAATCCGATTAACGGATTGAAAGTTATGCAATAATCAAGTAAACACCAAATATATAGACCGATAGTCAATCAACAAGTCACATATAACACATAATACATCACATAATCAATGACAAATCATTTATACAGAAGTCTCGGGTTATAAATAGGCTTCCGGGTATTTAAAATGATTTTTAAAACATTTTTCGGAATTAAAACGGGTCGTTGGATCAATTTCGGGTTAATAAACAGGGTTCGGCTGGCCAATTCTGGCTCCGAAACAATTTTATAATAATTATCGAGCCTTGGAAATAATTTAGAATAATATTTTAAAGCTCGAAACTATTTTTTCGGAATTTTTAAATCATTTTTAAATGATTAAATCTAATTAAATAATTAATTAAAATCAATTAATAATTAATTAAATCAATGAATCAATTAATTTTCGAATTAATTGACCAATTAATCAATTAAAAATTAAATGAAATTAATTAACTAATTAATTCAGATTTATTTTTGAATTAAAAATAATTTTCGGAATTAAAATACTAATTTTTTTAGAATTTTCAGAAATTAAAAATAAATTTTTATAATAAAAATAAATAGGAAATATGATTTTTAAACATTTTATAAACAGGAATCCTATTTTTGAAAACTTTGCAAACTACAGGGACTAAACTTCACCATCTTCAAAACTACAGGGACTAAACTGCAATTTTGCAGTTCCAGTCGCCGGAAAATCGGGGGTGGCCGGAGAAGACGATCCCTGCGTCCTCACCCCACCAACACCTCCAGATCAACACTACACAACACCAAGAACTTGTTCATGCAATCAAAACATTCTAATCATCCCTGTTCTGGCCGGAAATTGGCCAAGAACATCGCCGGTTTTCGGCGAACATCGTAAATCTTTAAAACACAACTCCCTTCGATTCAAGCATCCCCTGTTAACGAGCTATATATCAATCGATTGCAAATTTCATAAGGAGCACAACCCACTACAAATTAACAGCTAATAACCCTTGAATCAAAAACCCCCAAATTTCAATTGAAAACATTCATACGAGTTATAAACCCTAATTTTAAAATTCGAAAATCAAACTCAAATTTGAACATGTTATTAAACTCCAAATCAGACGTATAATATACCAAAATCATCAGGAAAACAAGCTCTACAACATGCAATCATCAAATCATACAAACAATCATCCGAAAAAAAATTCATATTTTTCATAAAAATAATTCGAAAATAAATAAATTTTTAGAAATTAAACCTTTGATTCTGCAGGTGTATGGATTACAGATTCTGATAGAGCTTCTCAAGACCTTCAAATCCAGTACTCGAGCTTTTCAAACAAAGATCAATAACACCTTCAAAAGTTGGTTTGATTCTTGAAACAGTTTATGAATATAGGATTTTTCTCTGTAAAATTATATATTTATCTGTCTGCAAATGATATTGATACGAAATAAAATACGGTAAAAGGCTATTTATATTTACGGAAAATTAGTATCCCGTTGGATCATTCCGGATATAAAATGGTACGTTTATTTGTAAAAACTGATCCAAACGGTATCGGTTTTCGAGATAATTATCCAAATCAGTACAATTTGTACTGCGGTCTTGGTCTCAGCGCCTGGTTACACGTATTACGAAGTGATAATTGTGATAGTTTAATAAAAAGCTCCCGTTTATCGAAAATACGGGTTTTTATTGATTTACCGAAATGAATACTGTGTCAAAAATATTGCGCCGGGACCCGCGCAGGACAAACCGTACGCCGGATCGAAAAAGTCGAAACATGGAAAATGCTCGGAATATTGTAATTAGGTTAGGAAGGAGTTCTCGGAAGAGTTTCGGGTTCCAAAAACGTAACAACGGTTGACGTCGGTTGGTTCCCGTTTTTATAAAATAGATTTTAAATACTCGGAAAAAGATTTTATAAATTTCATATGATTCATATAAATTCATAAATCAACATAAAAATAGTTAGGAAGATATGAAAATTATATATATTTTATTTTGGACATATAAAAATTGAAATACTCAATTAATACTATTTTTGAATATTCAAATACAAATAACACTTAACAGTTAATTCACAGAATAGATACTGAACACACATATAATTATTTAATTTACAAAAATAATTACACGGTATATCCCAGATATTACAACTTTCATCCAAATGAAATGACAAAAGCAAACATGGATTATAATCAATATTCAGCATGCTATTTGAAAAATTAGTGTACCTTGAGAAGCGAAGATATTTCTAAGGCTGTCTCTTTAAGGATTCCCGCTAAAGCAACACCAACTAGAATAGGAATTGGTACAAGAAATAGTTTTCTTTCATGAGCACAGTAAGACATCTCACTCAAGGATGAAACTGCCAGCACGGGTACACTTAAACACTTCATTACTGCTAATACTAAGTTAAGAATGAGCTGGACGAAACTTTCTGCAGCTTTTTTCCATGGAAAACTCTTCACTGGTTGCGGTGAACTATCCCAAATTGATCGTTCCTTTTGACTTATGAGATCTAACTTTGCCTTAATCGGTTCACCCAACCCTCCAGTAGTCATATTTATGGCACATATAGTTTTTTGCCTGGGATTTCTATATCCCTTGTTTGTATTCACACTTAATATGAAGCTATTTGATTTTAGAGACCAAGACTTACCTTGCTGAAGCACAAATAAATTTGTCACATCTAAATGCATATACACTAAAAATCATAGATAAATTTTAAAGCAACTACACCTCATTAGCATTAGCAAACTAATCTACAATTCAATCCCACGATAGCTGATACGAAATTTACAAGAAGACACTACTAAAAACAGTTGGCCCAAACAGCTCGACAGATAGCTACAGTCATCAACTTTCTATATACTCTCAGTTTCCACCCAACAACACAGTTTATAATGTAAATTAATTGTCACGCTTAAAGTGTAGCATGTGCAAGGTTAGGTAATAGCGGGTTGAGATGAAATCAGACATAAGCTATTTATTTTATAAATTCTCTTTGGTTTTTAATTTCGTAATTGATTTATTTTATAAATATTCTTTGATTTTTAAATTCCTTGATTGATCATTTTTGTGCAAAAAAATATTAGAATTAGGCCATCTTCGTGCAATTACAACTTTAATTTATGAAAACCCTAACGTCCGTTAAAGATAATTAACGGAATGCAATCGGGTGGTAAGAAAATTATACATGAGTCATACGGGTGCCTATTATTATATGTTAGCCATTTTTATGCAAAAAAATTATAAGTCATACCATCTTCGTGCAATTATTATACATATAATTAAATTTTTTAATTATTTTTTAAATAGATAAACTTATATATAAAGAATATATATGCATATCATATATTTAGATAAGTTATGGTCATAATTAATTAGCGTATTTCAGTTTATTTTGAAATCAAAATCAAAACTTCACCCATTACAACTACATGAACCAGTAGAAAATATAATGTCACTATCTTGATTTAAATTTAATTATGAGTTGGACGAGCAAATCTTACCAATAAGGAAATTTTTTGTAATATCTTATGTCAATAAAAATTAATATTTTTGTGGTTTTTATCGAATAAAATCAATTGATAATATGTATCAAAATTACTTTACTTTTTTTCAAAAAAATACTCGAAATTTGACTACATGACCCGACCGGTCGAAAATACATTGATACTGTCTAGATTAGTAAATATAAATTATTTTGTAAAATCTCATATAAATAAAAATTATTTTTTTGAGGTTTTAATACGATCAATTCAATTTATAATATGTTTCAAAATTACTAACTGACCAGTTGTACATTATTGTTTTTAGGACTTTACCCAACATTTAAATATATTCGGAATTTGACATTAGATGTCAAAAGATCCGTTAAAATTACAACGTATATTAAATGGAATTATTTTTTAACGTTTTACATAAAAAGGAATTATGTATATGAAATTATTCAACGATGGTGAATTTACAAAAAGTTGATACCAAAGTCCTACTTTTTTCATTATCTTTAAAAAAAATTACACAACTAAATAGTAAAAATTAGATTTTCCAATAACATGTTATTTATAAAATGATAAGATATTTGATGTTTATTCATCAAAAATTATAGATTATTTATTGCATTATTTAATTAAAAATACATTTGTATTCGGATATTTGTGAAAGAGATCTTAAACTTTAAATTGTTAAATTTGATATGGTTGTAATATATAAGTGATGATGTCAAAGATCACTGAAGATTACAATATCATTAGTATCCCTCATCAAAGTATGAAGTAAGCCAAATGGACATCTGATCTAAGGAGGATATTAATGAACTGTTATTTTTAGTAATCAGCTAAGCTTGGGGTCAACCCTAAGTAAGTTGTGTTGTTATCTTAGTCTTCATTTTGTACTTGTAATACTTAAAGTCTGTAAAAATACAAAGGATCAGACTTGAGTCTTTTTCTTGAAACAGTATCAAGCCTAAGGATTCTATCTGGAAGAAGATCATGCCTCAGAAGAATTTTAAAGAAGCTTGGAGTTGAATAAATTTGTTTGGAGAAAAATACTTTAAGTCAAGATCTCTACAAGTCACAAATTTAATGTTATAGAGAAGTCATTCAAGAACTCCAGAATGGTTTATAGAGAAGTCAGGAAAGCCACTAGAGAACTCAGAGTTATCGACAAGTCTACATTCATCAGAGAACTCTGAGTTATCGATAAGTCAAGTTCCATTAGAGAACTCAGAGATATCGATAAGTCAAAATTCACTAGAGAACTCAGAGATATCGACAAGATCACTAGAGAACTCTGAGATATCGACAAGTCAATTTTGCTAGAGAACTCTGAGATATCGACAAGTCAAGAAGCCACTAGAGAACTAAGAGTTATCGATAAGTCAAAGTGAAGATGTGAAGACTAGAGATCTCGACAAGCCTAAATTCTCTTATAGAGAACTGGAAGACCTCTACAAGCTAAACTAAATATAGAGTACTAGAGATCTCGATAAGCCAATATACTTATCGAGATGTCAAGTGTTATACAGACCTAAACTGAAGATCTCGAGTTACAATCTCAAAGTACAAAGTTGCAGATCAGTTCAATATCCAAGATAAACAATCAACAAACAATCCAACAGCTGGATTGACAAGTCTACAAAAAGCAGCTTGAAGAATATGTAAGATCAATAGTAAAGATTAACTGACAGAGGAAGATTAAAGTGAACACGGGATGCTAAAGATATGTTAAGCCAGAAATGGAAGATCTAATTTTTTATAAATAGAAATGACAAGTGACAGTTTAGAAAAGCTAATAGCATGTCTTATTACACACTGTGTAAACTAGCAGTTAACTAAGTTATAAAGTTAACACTGGTCCTTTAGCCAGTTGTAACAATTTAGATCAAATTTCTTATAACACTCCCAAGATGAAGCTAAGCTCTTTATCAACAAAGAGCCTAGAAATTTTGTAGCAAAACAGTCTTAATTTTAATATAAAATTAAGTGAGTTTTGAAGATTTGTGTTCTTTATTTTCTACAAGCTCAAATTCTGTATGAACACATTTCACTTCAAGAATTAATTTACTTTGTTCAACCATAAACATTCAAGAAAAGCCTAAAAACATTTAAACACATTCACCCCCTCTGTATGTTATTCATTTCCTAACAAGTGGTATCAGAGAAAAATATGAAAGTAAACAAATTCAAGATCATGGAAGAATGAATACACAAAAAATCAGTAGCATCAAAATTCTTACCTTTAACAAAGCTAACTACACTCTTTGGAAAAAGAAAATGATGTTGTTCATCAAGATGGCCAATCCACTCTACATTCAGATCCTCAAGAATGGACCATTCATTCCTATGGTTAGAGTTGAGGAATCTACAGATGGAGACATGGTTATTCCAGCTCATTATGCTCTAAAAGATCCTTCTGAGTATAGTGACCCTGAAAAGGAGAAAGTTTCCCTGGATAGCATCTTGCAGTTAATATTGATTGAGTCACTTGATAATGTGATGTAAACAACATTGTCAACTGTGACACTACTAAGCAAATACGGGAAAAAATTGAGATACTCTGTGAGGGAACTGAGGAAGTTAGGTCAAATCAGAGAAGGATATTGATTTCACAGTATGAGGGTTTCATGGCTAAGCCAAAGTAAAGCATTACTGATGTGTTTGAAAGATTCAACAAGCTGATAAATGACTTGCAGCTTCACGACAAATACTATGAAGCTAAAGAAGTGAATCTAATGCTTACTCACCCTGGTCATTTGGAACAGAAAATCTCAGGAATCAGGGAAGGGAGAGACTTGAGCAGAATAACTCTGGAAGTTCTATATGGAATTCTCAAAATATATGAATTATAGATGATTCAAAGGCAATCGTTGAGATATGGTCAAGAATATGTTGTGGATGGCTCAAGTGCTTTAATTGTAAATGAAATCCAAACATCCAATGATGAACCAAGATCTCAAATTCCAGTTGCCTCAACAAGTGAGCAAAGAACAAATGACTCATAGGAACAAGTCATTCTGGAACTGGAAAAAGATGAGTTTTATACTCTTGAAGAACTGGATGAGCTAGATTAGTCAATGGCCTATTTGGCTAGAAAATTCTCTAACATTAGAGTAAAGAAGCCAAGATACTTCAAAAGTAAAGGACAGTCTTTCAACAATGACAGCAGCTGGAAGGAAAAAGGGAAGTACAATTCTGATAGCAAGAATGGCTACAAAACTGGATCTGTTGACAGATCTAAGATAAGGTGCTTCAGTTGTGATGAACTAGGAAACTTTGCTACAGAATGCAGGAAATCCATGAAGGAAAAGAAAGATAAAGCTTATCTTAAACTTGAAACAAAGTATGAAGCTCTTCTGAAGAAACAGCAAAGCAAAGCTTATATTGCAGAAGGTAAAAGTTCGGATGACTCTGAAAATGATGAAGATGAAGAACTTGGAAACTATGCACTCATGGCCTTGGAGCAAGGAGAATCATCCTCATCTAAAGCACATGTACCAACTCTTACCTCCACTGATTTAAATGTGAATCAATATAAGGAAACTGTTGAAAAGATGAGCACAGAAATGTTTCACATTCATAGAAGCATGGTTGCTGCTAATGAAGAAGTTAGCAGATTAACAAAGTTGAATGAGAAGCTTGAAAGTGAAAAACAAGAAACTGAATTGTTGATAGTGGAGCTTGAAGTCTTGAAACAAGAAAATGGTTATCTGAAGAACAAGCTCAAGTATGCAAATGAGATTGAGGCTGTGCTAGAGGAAAAACTGGAGAAAAATGAAGTAAAGTTGAAGTCCTTCAGGAATGTATCTGAATTGGTTGGTCAGTACCATGAGAAAAACAAACCATGTGCAAACGATGCTATTGGTCTTGATTATGATGCCTTGAACATCAAAAAGAAAAACATAAGTGACAGAGGAAAAGCAACAGAGAGTGAAAATGTTCCAGCAATGCTGAGAAATGTTGGGTCACCTGTGGTCAAGACTTGTGAAGTGAACATTCCTGACTTCTTTGACAGGAGGCTTGTGAAGTAGACTTCAGTGAAGAAGAATTGATCATCAAGCAAGAAATTGCATATGAGGATAATGAAAAGAAAAATACAAATTTAACTCAATCTTCCAAGGCTGAAGAAAATCTTATGGACAATCAAAGCACGAAGACTCATGTCAAAGAAACAAAGATTGAATATGCAAGAAAGAAGAAGAAAAATAGAAATGGGAGAATAGGGATTAGCAAAAGCAATAATCTGACTTATATTGCAGATACTCATGGAAAGAAGTGTAAAAAATGTGGCTCTGGAAATCATCTAACTCACCTTTGTAAAAAGGTTGTTAGTAAGCCAACTTGAAGGAGCTTGCAAATATAATGAAGCAGATTTAATGATCCCTACTCATTATGTGATAAGTTTGACTGCATCCCTTGCAACTTGAACGTGATGAAGAGTTGCCACAAACTGAGAGTAGACCTTAAAGAAACAAAACTTGAGTCTACATTAGAAAGGGAAAATGCACAACAATCATTGAACTCTATTTTATCTGAAACAACTCACTCTACTTTTGCTAAATCAGTTAACAAGAAGAAAGTACCCAACACTGCTTGGGTCACTAAATACACCTGAATCTCATTGTGTGCAGGGTAAAGTGAAGAAAGTCATATGGATCATTGACAGTGGATGTTCCTGACATATGACAGGTGATAAGGCCCTGCTATCACAGTTTGAGGAGAAAGCTGGCCCATTGGTGACCTTTGAAGACAACAACAAAGGATTCACAATGGGATATGACAAGATTGTTTCTGAAAATATTGTCATTGATGATGCAGTACTAGTAGCTGGTCTTGAAGTGAATCTTCTTAGTGTTAGACAATTTGCAGACAAAGGCTTTAAAGTTTTATTCAACAAAGAAGAATGCACTTTTATCAGCAAGAAAACTGGTGAAGTTGCTCTGAAAGGAGCCAGGAAAGGAAGCTTGTTTGTTGCAGACTTGGACTCAACAAATAAGGATGGTATTTGCTGCTTCTACACCAAGGCATCTAAAGAACAAAGCAAGCTATGGCATAAGAAGCCGTCTCACTTGAATTTCAAGGCAATTAACAACTTAGTTAAAAAGGAGTTAGTAAGAGACATGCCCAAACTGGAATTTGCTCAAGTTGAAGTTTTTGAAGCTTGTCAGAAAGGAAAGATGAAAAGATCTAGTCACAAGTCTAAAACTGTGAATTCTATAAGTGCACCCTTGCAACTTATTCACATGGACTTATTTGGGTCAGTGAATGTCTTATCAGTTTCAAGGAACACATATGTACTTGTGATGGTGGATGATTTCTCAAGATACACTTGGGTAGAGTTCATGTACTCTAAAGATGAAACTCCACACATCATAATTGAGCACGTCAAGAAGATAGAAAAACAGGCTGAAGATTATAATTGTGTGAAAAGATTGAGAAGTGACAATGGAACAGAATTTAGAAATGCTACATTAAGTGAATTCTGCAAAGGCAAAGGCATTGTTCAAGAATTCTCAGCTGCTAGAACACCTCAACGAAATGGAGTAGTTGAGAGAAAGAACAGAATATTGGTTGAAGCTGCCAGGACAATGCTGCAAGATGCTAAGTTGCCAACAAGTTCTGGGAAGAGGCTGTTAACACTGTATATTATACTCAGAACAGATATCTCATTAACAAGGTGTTGGGCTTGCTAAGCATGCCTAACTCCACATTAGTATGATATTGTCCGCTTTGGGCTAAGCCCGCACGAGTTTGTTTTTGGGCATCTCCCAAAAGGCCTCATTCTAATTGAAATTGTCTGGCTGCTTATATTCTAGCAATCTGCCCTTCCCATAAACGATGTGGGACAACTCCTAACAATCTCTCCCTTCACACATCGGGCTCGACACCTGTCGATTCTGCCTCCTTCAGTGTGACCAGGCTCCCCCTCGACCCATACTGAAAGTCCATCTGGCTATCTGCTCCCCCTAAACCTATACTGGAAGGCCCGTCTGCCTTTCCTTGAGCCCATTCTAGGGCAAGCCCATCTACCTTTTCCTAGGTCACTTCTGGAGCCCATTTGAGATTGTTATGGACCGTTTCAACCATAGCTCTGATACCACTTGTTGGGAACCACGGACTTAGGGTGTTACTACGTTTTATGATAAAGATTACGAAAAGAGGATTACCTTGTTAATGGTTGATTCCACGCTCTTCTATTGTATTCCCAAATTCTCTTGAGCGAAGTGTGGCCTCCGTCTTCTCAAGTTATCCTCTCTTCTTGCTCCTTGGTGGCTACAATATGTTTTCACACAATTGCCAAACAAGAAGAGAATAAGAATATATATAGGCTACAATAGGGACCACGGATAATTAGGTTGGGTCCTTCTAATTACATCTTGAGCCTAGCCCAATGTAATTAAATATTAATTCAATCCACTAAAGAATTAATATTTGCACTACCTTTCCTAATACCGTAATTTAATTAATTCAGTTCCAATATTATTTGCTTATTAAATTCCCCATGTTTAAAATATCATATGTCCATTAATTATATAAATTACTGATAATTTATTTAATTAATATCTTTTATCCTTGATCATCCACTCAACCTTTATTTAATTATGCCAAAATAAATTCGACCTGCAGGGTTTCACATAATTAAATCTTTTTGAGCTTTCAAGGGGACATCATTAACCCGAATATTATCAGGACATGGATTCCTTCAATAAATAATATCCACCATATATATAATTCCATCACCCAAAATATAATGATATAATTCAAAAGAATTATTTCATATATAAATCAAAGCATGTAAATAATATACACGTGTCAATTACTATTTCTGGATTAAGAACCTAGGCATTAATAATAACATAGAATCTTAGTTCTCCTTCTTAATCAGTATTAAGGGAACAATTCTAAATTTGATCATCTTCAATATACACAAAGTATGCTAGTATTATTTATTAGTCAATATAAACTAATCTAAATAATACTACAGCCATACCAGTGGATTGTCCAACATCACCTGTGCTATGAACCTTATTATATTATATAACCGTATTTAACAATCTAATATTCTGTATCCCATTTGATACTAGATTGTTCACAATATATAATATTAGACAACATGTAAACATTCAAATGATTCTCAAATAAACTGGCCAGAATTAAATGTACATACTTCAAATAAATATTTTCAGTATACACTAACACAAGACACATGGAAAGTCACCCTACTCAATCATGTCTAGAGAAAGCCTATTGTAAAGCATCTTCATGTGTTTGCAAGCAAGTGTTACATTTTGAAAGACAACTCTGAATATGTGGGAAAATTTGACTCAAAGGTTTTTGAAGCAATTTTTCTGGGATATTCACTAGAAAGAACAGCCTACAAAGTTTATGTGATTGATCAAAAGAAGATTATGGAGAGCATATATGTGACCTTTGATGATGACAAGTGTCCAGGCTGCAATGCCTTGATGATAATGAAGCTGAAGCCCTTGAATTTGAAAACCTCAACATTGATAGTGATTCTGATGGAGAAGATGAAGTTAATGCGCAACAGATGATGAATGAAGAGACTACTGAACAAGAAAATCATGGGAATAAAAGCTCATCTCAAACACTTGAATTTGATAACACAAACTCAGGGGGAGAAAGAGAAGAAGGATCTACCAGTCATACCAATTATGAAGAAAATGATGAAGGCACAAGTCAATAAACTCACACAAGGAAGTGAGATAGAAGTCATTCTAGAGAAGCAATTATTGGTGATCCTACTGCTGGTGTGAAGACTAGAAGTGCAACTGCTAATGAGTGCCTACATGCATGTTTTCTGTCTCAAGTAGAACCTAAGAAAATTGATGATGCTCTACTGGATCCTAACTGGATATCTACCATGCAGGAAGAGCTGAATCAGTTTGAAAGAAGCAAAGTCTGGAAGTTAGTTCATGCACGAAAGAATAGAAGCATTATTAGAACAAAATGGGTGTTCATGAATAAAATGGATGAAAAGGGTATAGTTACCAGAAACAAAGCAAGGTTGTTTGCAAAAGGCTACTCACAAGAAGAAGGAATTGATTATGATGAAACTTTTGCTCCAGTTGCAAGACTTGAAGTTATAAGAATTTTCCTAGCATTTGCTGCACATTCAAACATTATAGTGTATCAAATGGATGTTAAAAATGCATTTCTGAATGGTGAGCTAGAAGAAGAAGTTTATGTGCAACAACTGTTATTCCCAGTGAACTAACAATGAGATTTACAGAAGGGGGGTTGAATGTAAATCTAAAAACTTTTTCAAGTTTTGAGCAGTTTCTAGGCTATTGTGTTTTGATGAACAAGTGTGTGTGAATTGCTTTCAGCTAATGCAGACAGATATATATATATTCAAACACAAATGTAAAGAACACAACAGACTTAAAAACTTTTCTGGTGGATTTGTTGTTCCACCAAAGATGTGTTATTTCAGAAAATCTGTGATTCAAAGAATTAAATCACAGCTGCGTCCTAGTACAAACTAGATGATTTTCTCTCTGGATTTTTCTAAACAGCTCTTGAAAATTCACACCTAATTACTAGCTGCTACTTGGTTTATATATCACCAAGTTTACAAGTGAAGACAAAACTGTAAAATACAAATAAAAGATTCTTCACATGTTTCTTCTTCATTTCTCTATCCAATGCAATTTAGGTTTAGCTATGAATCTTTGAATACTTCCTTGTTTGCACCAGAATGGAAATGCTGCATTTTCTTGATTCCCCCTAGAGGCTGCCACATTTCAGTTTGTCTCTGTCAACCCATGTGCCTCTGTCAGCTTATGAATTGTCACTATCAACTTCTATTTAACTAAGCATCCGTTGAAGCTTTCATCCGTTGATGCTTTATCCGTTGAAGCTTTATCCGTTGAAGCTTTATCCGTTGCTGCATTTAGCAGTTGAAGCTTTATCCGTTGAAGCTTTAGAGACATCCGTTGAAGCTTTGTTTCTCATCCGTTGAAGGCCTTTAATATTAGTTGATACTACTTCACTTATACAAAATTACAAGGCATGAAATATTTACAATTAGCCCTCCTATTTGCATATCCACTAGTAGTCAACATGACTGATAATTTCCCACAACATCTAAGAATTACAACTTAAATACAGAGAGTGAAATGTGCTATAATACTAAACTTATTTCTAAGTAAAGCTACTCCTTCAACGGATAGCCAAAATGGTCTTATCCGTTGAGGCTACAAACACTAGATTTCTACTTAAGTGTTTTGTTTAACTTATCATCAAACTGATACACATATTCCTAACAATCTACCCCTATTTATATCTACTAGAACTGTAGGCATAAATTTGGTTTCAACTTGATGATAACAAAATACTTAACAAACATATAAACTGAAATAAAGTAGAAATACAAAAGTGCTGCAAAAGTGTGTATACTGAGATAGAATTGAAGAATTACATTGTTTCCAAGGGTGCTCCTTTAGTCTGAGCAGATTAATTTCTTTTTCTTTGATCCCTTATTATCTTCCCTAGCTTCCTGTCATTCTCCTCTATTTGAAGTTGGAGTTATCTGTAGAATTCAGCTTCATCTTCTTCATTGATGTCCAACTTAGATTGCATATCCTTGAGAGTTTCATTACTGGAAATCTTGAGCTGATCTTCAAGTCTGAAAAATTTTCTGACTCCTTTATTGTCTCTGAAATCCATCAACGAATGAGGTAATTTATGAATTGTAATTCCTCTCTCTTGGATGAGTAATGTTCTAGGCAAGGCATTGGGCTCCCACCAAGTTTTCCTTATGCTGGCAATCTTGTTGAGAATCTCAGTTTTGGCAGTCCTGGTAAAGCCATAATCCGTTTTTATGGCTGAGTAGACTCTAACCAAGGTAGAATAGCCTTCATTCAGAATCCTGTAGAGATGCCAAGTCCTTTCCCCACTTCCTTTATATTTGAACACTAGTCTTTCTGGAAGCTGTCTGTAGGCATATATTCCCCTTACTTCCTCCAGCTCATCCAGATAGAGTTCAATGTCTGAAAATTCCTTTATGTCACAAATGTGAACATAATCATCCTTTGAGGCTTGTGGCTTAGGCTTCTAAGTAAATTTGATTGAGGTTAGCGGAGGTGTTGATTTGATTTTCCTTTTCTGTTTCTTTGATGGTGGAGAAGTGGTTAAGAAGGTGGGCAATTTGATGGTGTCCCAATCAATAGGTTCCTCCTTAGGAGTGATTGTTTCACCATGGATGTTTATGAAGGGGTTAGGCATAATGGGTTCAGGAATAGAAGGTAGTGGTTTGGATTTTGATTGGGTTTCTTCAGTTTCATCTACCATCTTCCTTTTTATATTGGCCTTCTTTCACTTCCCTTTCTGCCATTCCTTTCTTTCCTTAATATTTTCTTCCACATCATCACTAATCATGTCCCTCATACCTACATCTTCACTCTTGTCTTCAATTTCTTTCTTTTCTTCAGCTTGACTTGACTTTAGCTATTTTTCAAGCTTTGCTTGTGCTCTTTTGTCAGCCTTTAGCTTTTTAGCTTCTTCCTTCAACCTTATGGTTTCTTCCCTCTTGGCTATTGAGAATTTGGGATGTCCTTGTATCACACAGATACTGTTTCCCTCTCTAAAGATAATGGCCATGTTCATCCTTTCAACCACATCCTTGGTCTCCTTGTGCTTCATGATATTACCACCCAAAATCTTGTCTTCATCAGGCTTTGGAAGAGGAAAGTCCACTTCTTTCAACTAAGCAAGGCTTAGAGGGTTCTTTGTAGAGTCCTTATTGGATCTGTTGTTGGGCTGGAGAACCATAGGTTTCAGATTCTTGGAAGAAGTCTCTCCAACTTATTCCTCCTTACTGGCTTGAGCTCCATAATGATTGGCTCCACCTTTGTGCTATGCTTCACAGATTGTGATTTAGAAGTTGTAGAACCAAAGATTTGTTGCATCCTTTCATCAATTTTCTTCCTTTGCTCTTTGACTTTCATCTTAGCCGCTGCTATCTGGATTAGATCAATTCCATCAAGCTTTCCTTTGATTTGAAGAGTTGGAGAAGTGGTGATGGCAGGAACTAGCACTTTATATATTTGAACTGTTGTTGATGGCTCTCCTTCCCCTTCCCTTTTATTCTCCCCCCTTTTTGTTATCATCAAGGATATGGGTCAAGCCTTGTGCTTTTGCCAGCTGCAATAGTAGATTTGTCTGAGATTGTTGATTTTGAAGAATGGTGACCACAGAGTCTTCAATGACTTGAACTCTTGTTTCCAACTTGGCCAGCCTCTTGTCAGCATCAGATTCTCTCCTCAATCTCAACAACAAATCTTGCATTGTACCATAAGGCATAACTGAATCCAACTTCTCAGAATTGTAGGATTTCAGATCAGCAATATCCTTTTTGAGTTCATCCACACTTAAATTCTGTCTGATATGCTGCAACTGCAAGAGATGCAGAGAGTCTAGATGAGCTTGAAGAATAGCCTTTGTACCAACATCTGTAGTCTCCTGAAGGGCCTTTTGAATAGCCATTACTTGCTTGACCAAAGCTACACCAAACTGTCCTGGTGTAGATTTCTTTATCCATGCCCATTCAGGCAAATCTGGAATAGAACTTGGGCCTTCATCTCCCCCTAAGTTCATGCTCCCATTCAAAGAATTGGAGTCATCATCATTAGAATTTACTTCAAATTCTTCAGATGGCTCACCAGCTTGAGAAGGCATCCTATTAACAACAGCTTTATCTCTTTGAATAGATTCTGAAGTGTGCACTATGTTCAAAGTCTGCTCTGCCTCCACATTGCCCTAAGCAGCCAACAGTTGATAGGCTTAAACAGGATGAGTAAAAGTGTCAGCATCCAAGGAAATGTTATCAATTTCAGCTTTGTAATGTTGCTGAAATTGTCTTCCCTTTTCAGCATCATCCACAATCATTGACTCACTGGCAATGGCTGGATCCACCCTTATAGCTTCTGTACCTGCTTTTCTCTCATTTTCTCTATATTCTTGCATCAGGGGATCCCCCTGGCTCACACACACCCTCACACCCTCACCCTCACCTACTAAGGTGGCACTCCCCTTACTTACTTTTGCCATGCTGGAAGAAATAGCATGCATATTTTGACTCTCAACCTCTCCTTTTGCCTGGGAGCAACCCAGCCTCTCACTCAAATTATCACTCCCTTCCCTCAATCCTAGAAGTGATTGTACAGTAACCATGTCTTCTACACTTGGAATTGAATCACTTATATGTGTAGAGATCATCAACGGATAGGGAGTATCCGTTGAAGTGGAAACTGATGATATCAACGGATAACTGCTGTTAAGCTTATCCGTCGAAGAACAACCACTTGTCAACGGATGAGAGATATCCGTTGAAGAAGGAAAAGATGTAGATATTGAAAGTGACATAATTGTTGAATCTGTGTGAATTAATTTTAAGTGAGGTGACACAGATTCTTCAACTAAGTCTGAAAGAATTGGCTGATGATCCAACAAGTCATCTAACAGATGATGATCACCAGGATTTGAGTGGGGCTCCCCCTGAGTTTTAAAGAGGGAGAATCAGGAATTGATGTGAATATCATATCCACATCCAGAGATGGTGATGGAGATTTTGGTGATTGTTGTGTGTCTATTATGAGAGAATGGGGCTGTGACTCCACATTTGCTGGAGCCACATCAAGCTGAATTTGAGAAGGCAAAGATACAGGTGGATGTATCTGTGCAGTGTGTGCCCCCTGTGTGGAAACTAGGGTTTTAGCCTTCTTTCTTCTTGAAAAAGCTTTAACAGGTGAATGTGTGGCTTCAGTGTCCCTCCCTCTTTTGTTCTGTGTCCCTGGTTGGGGACTATTTTCAATAGCTGCATCCTTTTGGGAGGATGCAACTAGGGATGTGTTTGACTCCTTTTGAACCACCACAGTCTTTTAAGAAACTGTGGCTTGGCTGGCTAGGGTACCACTCACCTCTCCCACCTTATCCTGGGGGGTTTCTTGATGTTCACCCCTCCCCTCACCACTCACACCCTGTTCACTCCCTTCAGGGTTTATGGTAGTTGTTACAACTGTTGTCTTTTGAGAGACAACAGAGGTGGTTTTCTTTGACTTGTGGTTTGGAATTTTAGTTTTGGTGGCTTTGGTAGGAATCTGTTGGGACAAAGACACAGATTCCATTGCCACACTAGAAGGCAAAGAAATAATGGGGGTGGAGGATGTGGGAGTTGCAGAAGTATTTACCTCACTTACCTGAGGTGCATGTATTATTGGTAAATATACCAATGGCACCTGGCTGTTGAGGTTAATTCTCAAAAGGTCTGCAAGGACCCTTTTCTCTTGTGCCCAACATTTGAGTTTATTGCTCTCATTAGTTATGACCAAACCTTCAGCAACATGGTTAGCCAATAACATAAAGAATCTAGCATAGTAGATGTTATGAGGTCCATTAGCTTTGTTACCTAACCTGGAACCTAATTCTAGCATGACATAGTTGCTAAAATTAAAGTACCTATCAGAAACTAGCATATAGAGCATATTAACAAGAGATGAAGTTATGGCATCAAAATTGCTAATCTTCCCAGAGAAAACCTTGATAAAGGCATCTCCAAGAAAACTCCATTCTTTCCTAAGGCCTTTTCTTCTAATGCTCCCTAAACTAGCAGAATCAAAAGAATAGCCTATGGAATCTAACATAGCAGATACATCATTATCAGTGTGTGGTGTCATGGCATTATTCTCAGGTAACTTAAAGCATGACTGTATATCATCACAGTTAATACAATAATCCTTACCTTTGAGAGAGAAAGCAATGGTCATATCTGTGGAGTTGAACTCTGCGGTTGTCCAAATCTCCTCAATTACCTCACAATAGATAGTTGGGGCTTCCAACATTGCATAGCTTAGTTTGCAGTTCTTGATGAAGTCCATCATCTTGTGATAATCTGAATGGGCTTCATTCTTTTCCACTAAGGCTACGAAATTGTTCTTTTCATAAACAAAGCCAGATTGAGACATAATCTTGACTACTGGTGCCATTGTTGTGAGTAGAGTTTGCAGAGAAAAGATTGAGAGTTTTGGGAGAGAAAGAGAGTAAAAATTGCAAGAAAGCGTAAAGTGAAAATAAGAATTCAATGGGCTTTTATACTTTCTCGAATTAAAACATAAATAAAATGATTAAATGATACTTTTAAATAAATTACAACCGTTTGAAAATAAAGAAAACTGTAGAAATTCTGAAAACTGCCTTTAATACAAATACATACAACAGGGTATATATGTATCAACGGTTACGTAAACAAATCAACGTCTGTGACTCACTTAAAGTAACTGATGTGACACTTCAACGGATGAGGTAAATAGTTATTCGTTGAAGGTTAACACTGTTTTATCCGTTGAAGGATAAAATTACCAGAAATGTATTTGTCTTTCAACGGATGATGAACATCTGTTGATAGAACAATTTTGGCTTTCAAAGGATAGGGAATATCCATTAATAGAATAATCTTTACTTAAAGCGAATTTTGTTCTTGCCACAAATTCATTTCAGGCTTCAAAGCAGATTAATGAGGACATGAATTTATGAATAATTAAGCATACCTAGCTCACTTACTAATCTTGTCAATGTTGATTCATCAAGTGGCTTGGTAAATATATCTGCAATATGCTTTTCACTTGGAACAAAATGAAGTTCCACTGTACCTTTCATCACATGTTCCTTTATGAAGTGGTACTTGATGTCAATGTGCTTGGTTCTTGAGTGCTGTACTGGATTTTCAGTAATGGCAACGACACTTGTGTTTTCACAGAATATAGGAATTTTGTCAATAGTTAGTCCATAGTCAAGTAGTTGATTCCTCATCCACAGTATCTGTGCACAACAACTACCAGCAGCAATGTACTCAGCTTCAGCTGTTGATGTTGAAACAGAATTTTGCTTCTTGCTGAACCATGACACAAGCTTATTCCCTAGAAATTGAAAGGTGCCAGTTGTGCTTTTCCTGTCTATTTTGCAACCTGCATAATCTGCATCTGAGTAGCCAATTAGATCAAAACCAGACTCTCTAGGGTACCAAATTCCTAGATTTGGAGTCACTTTGAGATATCTGAAAATCCTTTTAATAGCCACTAAGTGAGATTCTTTAGGGTCAGCTTGAAATCTAGCACAGAGACATGTAGAAAACATTATATCAGGTCTACTTGCAGTTAAATATAAAAGTGAGCCAACCATGCCTCTATAACTTGAAATGTCTACAGACTTTTCAGCCTTGTTTAATTCAAGCTTGGTGGCAGTGTCCATGAAAGTTTTTGCAGATGAACAATCCATTAAGTCAAACTTCTTTAAAAGATCATAAATATATTTAATTTGACTAATGAAAATTCCACCACTAACTTGTTTAACTTGTAAACCAAGAAAATAAGTTAGTTCTCCCATCATGCTCATTTCATATTTACTTTGCATTAACTTACCAAACTTTTTACAAAGCTTATCATCTGTAGATCCAAATATAATATCATCTACATAAATTTGAACAAGTATTGTAGAGCCATTAACATTTCTAAAGAAAAGAGTTTTGTCAACAGTACCTCTTGTGAAGTGATTATCTAGAAGAAATTTTGACAAAGTCTCATACCAGGCTCTAGGTGCTTGCTTTAGTCCATAGAGTGCTTTCAACAGATAATACACATAGTCTGGAAAATTTGGATCTTCAAATCCTGGAGGTTGGCTTACATAAATTTCTTCCTTCAATTCCCCATTCAGAAATGCACTCTTGACATCCATTTGATAGACCTTGAAATTGGCATGGGCTGCATAGGCTAGAAAGATTCTGATGGCTTCAAGTCTGGCAACTGGAGCAAATGTCTCATCAAAATCTATTCCCTCTTGTTGAGAATAGCCTTTAGCAACCAATCTGGCTTTATTCCTTATGACAATGCCATTTTCATCCATCTTGTTTCTGAATACCCATTTTGTGTCAATAGAACTCTTGTTCTTTGGCTTGGGTACCAGCTTCCATACTTTGTTCCTTTCAAATTGGTTTAGCTCCTCTTGCATTGCTAAAATCCAATCTGGATCCAATAGAGCTTCTTCCACTCTCTTTGGTTCCTCCTATGATAGAAAACTACTGTACAGACATTCATCTTGAGTAGCCCTTCTAGTTTGCACTTTAGATGTAGCATCACCAATGATTAGTTCAAAAGGGTGATTCTTGGTCCATTTCCTTTGAGGTGGTAGATTAGCTCTAGATGAGGTTGCCTCAGTATTGTCATGATGTGAGATAGAATGTTGATTGGTTAAAACTCCCCCTGAGTTGCTGATCCTTTGAAAGGAATTGAGAGTTCTATCAACTGATGAAGTGAAATGATTATTCGTTGACAGACTGTGATCAACGGATGCTTCATTATGAACTTCAACGGATGATGCACTTTGTCTTTCAACGAATGCTGCATTGCTTCTATCAACGGAAGCTGAATTATGACTTTCAACGGATGCAGCATTCTGTGCATTATCCAAAGGCAGATTTTGAATTCTTTTCGAGGTGCCTTCTCCATCATTCTCATCTTCACTATCATCACAATATATCTCAATGTTATCAAATTTGAGTCCTTCATGATGTCCCTCATCTGTCAGTCCATCAATCTTTTTATCATCAAACACAACATGCACAGATTCCATGATAATATTGTTTCTTAGATTGTAGACTCTATATGATTTTCCAGCAGAATAACCAACAAATATTCCTTCATCAGCCTTTGCATCAAACTTCCCTTTGTGATCAGGTTGATTCCTTAGAATGTAACATTTGCAACCAAAGACATGCAGAAAGTTTAAAGTTGGTTTTCTTCTCTTGAACAATTGATAGGGAGTCATGCCTTTTGCCTGATTAATTAGAGAAATATTCTGAGTGTAACATGCACAGTTAACAGCCTCAGCCCAAAAGTATGTTGGGAGTTTTGACTCTTCAAGCATTGTTCTTGCAGCTTCAATTAGTGATCTGTTCTTCCTTTTCACCACACCATTTTGTTGTGGAGTCCTTGGAGCTGAGAACTCATGCATGATCCCATTTTCTTCATAGAACAACTTCATGGTTGTATTCTTGAACTCAGTTCCATTGTCACTCCTGATATTCCTTACTTTGAAATCTGGATGATTGTTGACTTGCTTGATATGGTTGATGATGATTTCACTAGCTTCATCCTTTGATCCAAGGAAATAAACCCATGAAAACTTTGAAAAATCATCTACAATCACAAGGCAATATCTTTTCCTTGAAATTGACAATACATTGACTGGTCCAAAAAGATCCATGTGTAGCAGTTGTAATGGTTCATCAATTGCAGATTCAAGTTTCTTACTGAATGATGCTTTCTTTTGCTTTCCTTTCTGACAAGCATCACACAGTCCATCCCTTGTGAATTCCACTAGAGGGATTCCTCTAACTAAGTCATTTTTGACTAGATCATTCATTGTCTTGAAATTCAAATGGGACAGCTTCTTGTGCCATAGCCAACTTTCATCTGGACTTGCTTTGATGAGAAGACAAGTAATTGATTCTGAATCTGTAGAGTTGAAGTCAGATAAGTACACATTCCCTTTTCTAACTCCAGTTAGAACCACTTTGTTGTCCTTCTTACTTGTGACAACACAGGCTTCGGAATTGAAGGAAACAGTATTCCCTCTGTCACATAGTTGACTGATTCTCAATAGATTGTGTTTGAGACCATCAACTAATGCAACTTCATCAATGATGACATTTTCTTTTGAAATCAAGCCATATCCCATAGTGAACCCTTTGCTGTCATCTCCAAAGGTTATGCTAGGGCCAGCTCTCTCCTTGAACTCTGTGAGCAGGGTGAAATCTCCTGTCATGTGTCTTGAACATCCACTGTCCAAGTACAACAAAATCAATCAAGTTGATTTTGGTACCCAAGTTTCCTTGGGTCCAGCCTTGTTAGTCATTTTCCTAGACTTCATTCCTCCTGCATCTTTTGACTTAGGTAACTTTGGGTCAACCTTGGTCTCAGATGTAGTTGGTTGAAGTTTAGGGTTAGTCATAGAATCATTTAGCACATTTGATTGAATTTGATAAGGCATGGATTGTGCAAATATATTATTCCACATAGGCATGTTGTATGACATCTGAGGCATACTAAATGCAGTAAAATAATGATTATTAACATATGGCATGTTTGCAAAATGTGCATGTGGATTCTGATGAGACATAACAAGCATAGCATGCAGAGGTGACATAGACATATTAGGCATGGAGGGAGTTAAAGGCATGGGAGCATTCTTAACAGATTTTCAGTTATCAGATAGATGATTAACACTTTTACAATGCACACAGCTTTTTCTAGGAGCATATTTATCAGGTGTGTAATTGTTGATTTATTAATCCCTACCTTCCCATTTCTATTAAATTTTCTTTTAGTTTCCTTTTTATCCTCAACCAATTTAAGCCTATTTTTCAACTGATCTAAAGTCATGTGTCCTATATTCACCTTACTGGCATCTTTGGAGGTGCTAGCTCCTTCTTTGACAAAGTTCTTGAAAGTTGAACCAACCTTCTTATTGAGATTTTTCTTTTTAGAATCACTTTCCTATTTTAATTGATGAGCTTTCAACGTATGCTCTTTTTCTTCCTTCAACGGATAACTTTCATCATCCGTTGATTCCACATCCGTTGACAATCCATCAATTAATTCTAACTCCTTTTTGTTTTTCTTCCAGGCATTCTCACAGAATGATTCAATTCCCTGAACCTTGACAATCTGAGCACTAACATCCCTAAATGTTTTCCAGGCCTTGATTACCTCTTGCTCACTTTCTAATTGTTTGGAAAGAATTTCTACTTTCTTAACAGCTTCTTCTAGTTCACTTTCAACAGTCAAGCATTTAATTTTAATCTTTTCAAGCTCAATTACCTGATTCTCTAACACAGCATTCCTATCACTTAAAAACAAATTATTCTCTTTGATTTTTATGTTTTCTTTAGCTAGTGATTTAAGGGAAACACGTAAATCATATAATTCATTGGACATATCATTTATGGCTTCATTGCATTCAATCTTAGAAAGCTGAGAGAGATCAGTAGTAATTACCTGGTTGCTTGATGAACTAGTTTCATTTTCATCAGAATTAGCCATCAGGGCTAGGTTGACATATTCCATATCATCATCTTCATTGACTTCATTTGCTGCCCAATCATCTTGAGTCAGAAAAGCTCTTTCCTTTTGTTTGAGCAAATCAAAATACTTCTTTTTGTAATCAACTTGCTCAAATTTCTTCTTATCAGAGGTTGGCTTCCTGCACTCATTAGCAAAGTGTCCACTAGTGCCACAGTTATAACATTTGAACTTAGATTTGTCCACCATGTTTTTGTTTGACTTAGTGAATTTTGTATTTTTCCTGAATTTCATCTTTGCAAACCTCCTGGACAGAAAAGCCAGATGTTCATCAACATCATCAGAGTCATCTTGACTGGAATTGTCTTCATCCTCAGCTACTTGCTCCTTTCCCTTGCTTGATTCTGATTTGCTTGTGCCAATTTTGAGACTTGGCATTGTCTTTTCCTCATTCCTGGCTTCAATCTTTTCATTGTCAGCTACAAGTGCAACTGATCCTCCTTTTCTCTTTCCCTTTTTCAACAGCTCATCTTGCTCCATCTCAAGTTCATATGTCTTCAAAATTCCATATAATCTTTCAAGTGTGAAGTCCTTATAATCTTGAGAATTTCTTAGAGAAACAGTCATAGGCTTCCATTCCTTTGGTAGAGACCTCAGAAATTTTAAATTGGAGTCCTTAACTTGGTACACTCTGCCATACAGCTTCAATCCATTCAACAGTTTCTGAAATCTGTTGAAGGTGTCATTCAATGATTCTCCTTCTTCAAAATGAAAATATTCATACTGTTGAATGAGAAGCTGCATTTTGTTTTCTCTAACTTGCTCAGTACCTTCACAGATAAGTTGCACAGTATCCCAAATTTCCTTAGCAGTTTGGCTGTTAATGACATTGTCAAACATATCTTGATCTAGGTCATTAAACATAATGTTCATGGCTTTCTTGTCCTTGTGAACCTCTTCAATATCTTCAACAGTCCATTCTGTTTTTGTCTTGGGAATAGACTGTCCAGCAACAACTGTTGCAGTAGCAGCTGTGGCCACCTTGTGAGGGATGTGAGGACCATTTTCAATGCAGTTGATGTAGCTTTCATCTTGAGAGAGAAGATGTAATTGCATCTTCACTTTCCAGTGATTATAGTTATCTCTTTCCAGGATTGGAATCTTTACACCAATATCCTTCTAACTCATGATGTTAGCAGAATAGATCTTTAAACTCTTTGTATGTTAAGAGCTTGCTCTGATACCAATTATTATTCTCAGTGAACTAACAATGAGATTTACAGAAGGGGGGTTGAATGTAAATCTCAAAACTTTTTCAAGTTTTGAGCAGTTTCTAGGCTATTGTGTTTTGATGAACAAGTGTGTGTGAATTGCTTTCAGGTAAAGCAGACAGATATATATTCAAACACAAATGTAAAGAACACAACAGACTTAAAAACTTTTCTGGTGGATTTGTTGTTCCACCAGAGATGTGTTATTTCAGAAAATCTGTGATTCAAAGAATTAAATCACAGCTGCGTCCTAGTATAAACTAGATGATTTTCTCTCTGGATTTTCCTAAACAGCTCTTGAAAATTCACACCTAATTACTAGCTGCTACTTGGTTTATATATCACCAAGTTTACAAGTGAAGACAAAATTGTAAAATACAAATAAAAGATTCTTCACATGTTTCTTCTTCATTTCTCTATCCAATGCAATTTAGGTTTAGCTATGAATCTTTGAATACTTCCTTGTTTGCACCAGAATGGAAATGCTGCATTTTCTTGATTCCTCCTTGAGGCTGCCACATTCCAGTTTGTCTCTGTCAACCCATGTGCCTCTGTCAGCTTATGAATTGTCACTATCAACTGCTATTTAACTAAGCATCCGTTGAAGATTTCATCCGTTGATGCTTTATCCGTTGAAGCTTTATCAGTTGATGCATTTAGCAGTTGAAGCTTTATCCGTTAAAGCACTCATCCGTTGATGGATGTTATCCGTTGAAGCTTTAGAGACATCCGTTGAAGCTTTGTTTCTCATCCGTTGAAGGCCTTTAATATCAGTTGATACTACTTCACTTATACAAAATTACAAGGCATGAAATATTTACAATTAGCCCTCCTATTTGCATATCCACTAGTAGTCAACATGACTGATAATTTCCCACAACATCTAAGAATTATAACTTAAATACAGAGAGTGAAATGTGCTACAATACTAAACTTATTTCTAAGTAAAGCTACTCCTTCAACGGATAGCCAAAATGGTCTTATCCGTTGAGGCTACAAATACTAGAATTCTACTTAAGTGTTCTATTTAACTTATCATCAAACTGATACACATATTCCTAACAACAGCCTCCTGGCTTTGAGGATCCAAAATTTCCAAATTTTGTGTACAAGTTACTCAAGGCTCTATATGGACTAAAACATGCACCTAGAGCTTTGTATGACACACTCAGATTTCCTAATGAAGCATGGTTTTACTAGAAGAACCATAGACAAGATTCTCTTCTACAAGAAATATGGTGAAGATATGATCCTAGTTCAGATTTATGTGGATGATATCATCTTTGGTTCTACTAATGAGAAGCTTTGCCAAAGATTCTCCAAGCTTATGCAAAGTGAATATGAAATGAGTATGATGGGGGAACTGAATTACTTCCTTGGACTTCAAGTAAGTCAAAGAAGTGATGGTATCTTCATCAGCCAAACTAAATATGACAAGGATCTATTGAAAAAGTTTGGAATGGTTGATTGTTCACCTGCATCTACACCTATGTCTACTGCAACAAAGTGGGATGAAGATAAATAGGGCAAGAGTGTAGATATCTCAAGCTATAGAGGGATGATTGGATCATTGCTTTATTTAACAGCAAGTAGACCAGACATCATGTTTGTAACATGTCTATGTGCAAGATTTCAAGCCAATCCAAAAGAATCACATTTGATGGATGTAAATAGGATTTTCAGATATTTGAAGTGAACTCCAAACATGGGATTATAGTATCCTAAGGGAACTGGTTTTGAAGCTATTGGTTACATAAATGCATATTTTGCTGGATGCAGGGTTGACAGAAAGAGTACCAGTGGAAGCTATCAATTTCTTGGACAAAGACTTGTATCTTAGTATAGTAAGAAACAACAATTTGTATGAACTTCTACAATTGAAGCTGAATACATAGCTGCAGGAAGTTGTTGTGCTCAAGTGCTTTGGATTAGAAATCAGCTAATGGATTATGGCCTAGTGTTACACAAAATTCCTATTATGTGTGACAATACTAGTGCTATATCTATAGTAGCTAATCTAGTTAATCATTCTAGGACAATGCACATTGATGTAATGTATCATTTCATCAGAGAACATGCTACAAATGGTACCATTGAGCTCATTTTTGTACCAACAGAAAAATAATTAGCTGACATTTTTACTAAACCTTTGGATGAAGCAACTTTCACTATACTTGTAGGTGATTTTGGAATGCTTAACTCTTCATCCTACGGCAAGAACTCAGCTAATATTTTGTAGCAGATTAATCTCCAGTAAATCAAAATTAATTTGATTAAATTGGAAATTAACTGAAATATGAATTATGAATATTTTAAAAATCTCTGCATATTTGTTTTTCAAATTCAAATATAACTTGGAAATTTTCAAATTCTAAGTAAACTGCTCAGTTGTTAATTTACATTCTCAATATGTAAAATTAACACAAGGCAAAATTACAAAACCAAATATATATAGAGAATTGAGTTCTCGATAAGTAAAAATTGACTTCTCGACAAGTCATTTTAGGACTTCTCGAGTGAGTCCTCGATAAGTCAATTTACTGACTTCTCGAGTGACTTCTCGATAGGCTTAAAAATGACTTATCGATAAGTCCTCGTAGAGTTTTCTAGTAGTGTTTATTCACAGAGTTCTCTACAAGTACAATTTTTTTCTTATAAATAACTCAGAACTGAGATAATTTAAATTAATAAAGTATTTTGGTAAAATACTTTTGGAAAATTTATTCTAATCTTATTTTGAATTTATTCAAATAAAAGTTAGAATTAGTTCAGTCCACTTTTTGGACAAACTGGGTATTTATTTGACATCTCGAAAAAGTAATTTAAAATGACTTCTTGATAGACAAACTCCAAATATCTATTTTTGAGTTCTCGACAAGTCATTTACTTTTTCTATAAATACCCAGACTTCTCGATATATATTTTAACTTGGAATTTCTCAAAATTCTAAGCAAACTGAATATTTATTAATTCATATCCTAAATATATGAAGTTAATAAATAACATATCAAAATAAGATAAAAGTATGTAAAACTGAAATAATTTAATTCATAAATTATGTTCAGCAAAATACTTTTGACATACTTTGTCTATAATTACTCAGACTTATTGACACATTTACGTGCTTATGTGCATTTTTTTTTAAAATATGGAATATGTTAGACTAATGTAAGTAGACTAGTACATTATATGTGATGTTTTGAGAATGCTGATAATAGTTAAATTTATTTGAGTATATGCTAATTATGTGTCTTGAATTTATTCAAAATAATTCCTTATCAGTATTTGTTTTGATGAGTTAGCTAGTGAAATATTTTGCTGATAGGAAGGGTTACTTTTTGTGTAGGAGTACTTGTTTATTTGCATGGGGAATAGTTAACCTTGAAAGTGAACTAAGATTCTTGAGTACTTGCATGGGGAATAGTAACTAGTCTCTTCTAATTGTCTAGATACTCATAAAGTATGCTTGTGTGATTATTACACTTATTAACCGGGCAATTCAAGAGTCTCTTGGTTTCTATCTTTTCTCCTTCTATAAATTCAAACCCTTCTCTCTTCATTATTCATCACTACTCTCTTTCTCAACAATCATCCTAACCTCACTTCTTGTTCATCTCTCTCTCCAATAGCTGCCCTAGTCTTTTACAAGCTTATCACTAGATTTTATCAACCCGATCATCATTTGGCTAACAACCAAATCTACTATGACCCTTTCAGACAGTGTGTCCGCATCAGGGGGATTATTTGCAGCCCCTTTGATGTTCCACTTGAAGTGTTTGACGAACTCTCATGGGACGATCAGATAAACTTCCTTTCTTTGAGGGAGAAGTCTCTCTAGAGCAGGAGAGACGTGCCATGGTGGCTGAGCAGCAACATCTTGCTACTATGGAGTTGTAGGAGAGAATCATTTCTTTTGCACACTCCATGTCCAGAGCTTACCAGCGCCGGGCAAGGAGGATAGAGGTCGAGAAGAAGAAGCAGAAACTAGAGTAGTTAGGATTAGGATTTACTTGTTGAAATCTATATCTTAATGTACTTTGTGTCCATTATTAATGAAAATTCTACTTCTTCTCTATCATTTTTTGTGTAATGATTGCTATGTGTTTATATCTGAATTGGTTATTATCTTTTCTATAATAATGCTTGCAACTAAATATCTTACAATGCATATGTCTAATCAAACTCCAAAAAGTTACATATGTTCAATGCATTACAGGTCCAACACAATCTATTCAGACAACAATAGGAAATTCAGATAATCAATCAACTGGTATTTTTGCTAAACTGCAGCTAAAACATTTCAAAACCAAACTGCAGTTTACCCAGGCACAACAACACAAACACAAACTCAAACATAATCTCACTCAGGTGACTCTCAAAAGAAACCTGTTTTACAGAAGGACAAAAACTTCAAAATGTTCTTCAGTTGTTTTGTTGTTTGAGAAAAAAAACCATCACAAATATTGGAAATTCATCAGTTTTCACTAAAGATCCCATGAATATCTCTAATGCACCTTCATGTGCAAAATAGTCTTCACAGAATGAAAGGTTTGAGGGTAGTACTCCTGAGGGGGAGCTATCTAAATCCTCTCCAATTCAATTGGAGGTTCCTCAAGAAGGAACAACTCCCCTCATAACTCTAGCAGATGCTGCCTTAGCAGTCAAAGCTAGAAGTACAATTGCCTATGATACTATCATCAGAAAGGCAAGTATAGCACATGTAAGTGCCAGTGTGTTACAAGACACACAAGGGTTTGAGGTTGGTGTACATGGCAGTATCCCAGTCATATATCCTCCAATTCAATTAGAGGTTCCCACTATAAGTGGAGGACAACACACTATCAAAACCATAGAGCAATCAGTAAGTTAAACTGTGACCCTAGTCACATGTGTTTTTGATGAACCATCCACCTCACAACCTCAAATTGGTATTCGCTCTTCTGATGAAATGAGTATTATTAGACCTATATGGATTACCCCTAATCATATGATCACAGACAACTCTTCTCAGCCACCTCTTATTTCTGTAAGTCAAACAATAATTGAGCCTTTTATGTGAGGATAAGAGAAAAGATTGAGAGAGAAGCAGAAAATAAGAGAGGCAGGATCCTTCCTGGAAAAAGGAGAGGTAGATGAGTGTCTGGATTTAGTAATCCTTGTGAGGAAACTCTGACTCTTAAAAGTCTTGAGACTAGTGCAGTGAGAAGTAGTGAGACTACTTATTCAAAAGAACAGAGAGCTTAGGAATTTTTTTACTGACAGACTTCTTCTGCAAATCTAAGTAAAACACCTATTCCACTTGATGAACTCATCACTACAGATATCACTGAAGCTTGAAGCTGCAGACAGTGTTCTAAATGGACAATGACAAAAGCTTGAAAAATGTGCATCTAGCTGGATCTTTCTACCTGGAGATAATATCAAAAAAGGGGATAATATTTCTATATGCAGAAAAAGCTGGATGGATGTTGCCAGACACTAATACCCTCTTCTTGATAAAGGGAGAGAAGAGTAAATCTAAATGTAATTCACAAAAGAAGACAAGTTGGGGGAGATGGACTTCTGTATTTAGTTAGAGTTTTGACATCATATATCAGAACTTGTGCATAATATGATAATGAACAAGTTGGGGGAGATTGTAATATATAAGTGATGATGTCAAAGATCACTGAAGATAACAATATCATTAGTGTCCCTGATCAAAGTATGAAGCAAGCCAAATGGACATCTGATCTAAGGAGGAGATTAATGAACTGTTATTTTTAGAAATTAGCTAAGCTTGGGGTCAACCCTAATTAAGTTGTGTTGTTATCTTAGTCTTCATTTTGTACTTGTAACACTTAAAGTCTGTAAAAATGCAAAGGAGCAGACTCGAGTCTTTTTTTCTGAAACAGTATCAAGCCTAAGGATTCTATCTGGAAGAAGATCAAGAAGAACATGCCTAAGAAGAATTTTAAAGAAGCTTGGAGTTGAATAAATCTGTTTGGAGAAAAATACTCTAAGTCAAGATCTCTACAAGTCACAAATTTAATGTAATAGAGAAGTCATTCGAGAACTCCAGAATGGCTTATAGAGAAGTCAGGAAAGCCACTAGAGAACTCAGAGTTATCGACAAGTCTACATTCATCAGAGAACTCTGAGTTATCGATCAGTCAAGTTCCATTAGAGAACTCAGAGATATCGATAAGTCAAAATTCACTAGAGAACTCAGAGATATCGACAAGATCACTAGAGAACTCCGAGATATCGACAAGTTAATTTTGCTAGAGAACTCTGAGATATGGACAAGTCAAGAAGCCACTAGAGAGCTAAGAGTTATCGATAAGTCAAAGTAAAGATGTGAAGAATAGAGATCTCGACAAGCCTAAATTCTCTTATAGAGAACTGGAAGACCTCTATAAGCCAAACTAAATATAGAGTACTAGAGATCTCGATAAGCCAATATACTTATCGAGATGTCAAGTGTTCTACAGACCTAAACTGGAGATCTCGAGGTACAATCTCAAAGTACAAAGTTGCATATCAGTTCAATATCCAAGATAAAAAATCAACAAACAATCTAATAGCTGGATTGACAAGTCTACAAAAAGCAGCTAGAAGAATGTTTAAGATTAATTGTAAAGATTAACTGACAGAGGAAGATTAAAGTGAACACGGGATGCTAAAGATATGTTAAGCCAGAAATGGAAGATCTACTTTTCTATAAATAGAAATAACAAGTGACAGTTTAGAAAAGCTAATAGCATGTCTTATTACACACTGTGTAAACTAGCGGTTAACTAAGTTATAAAGTTAACACTGGTCCTTTAGCCAGTTTTAACAATTTAGATCAAATTTCTTATAACACTCTTAAGAAGAAGGTAAGCTCTTTATCAACAAAGAGCCTAGAAATTTTGTAGCAAAATAATCTTAATTTTAATATAAAATTAAGTGTTTTGAAGACTGGTGTTCTTTATTTTCTGCAAGCTCAAATTCTGCATGAACACATTTTACTACAAGAATTAATTTACTTTGTTCAAGCATAAACATTCAATAAAAGCCTAAAAACAGTAAAACACATTCACCCCCCCTCTGTGTGTTATTCATTTCCTAACAATGGTTATTATAAGTAATCTTATCTATGGAGTCTCTTTTTCTTTTTTAAAGTTCTCGAGTCCAAAATTTTAACTTAATATTACAATCTAATATAATGGTTCATCTTTAATTTTTTTATTAATTTAATAACTTAAATAATAAACTCCAGGATATGAATGTATATTATGGTGTTATATCATTAATGTTAAACAAGTTGAACATGTACGTGTTCTACAACGTGAAGATGTATGTTCTACATACTAATCATGTTCTATATAGAATCATATGTTCTGCAATGTTCAGTTTATCAAATGTATTAGATTTGCAAGACTTTCATTAAAATAGTGATATTTGTAGAACATGATTCACATTATAATGCGTTTTACAATATTTTATGTATTACTTAATTGCAGAATATATGTGAACTCTCGTACTCAACAACAATAAGGATTCAATAGAACTTAACTCACATATATTTATACAAGAAACATAAAAAATTATAAAATCCAATATTGTGAAAAAAAATATTTCAGACGGGCAATAATAATTTTACGAAAATAATATTTAATGCAGGAAAATATCATACAACTATTTCGAATTACTTTAATATTTTATTAGAAAAAAGGTTAAAACTATAATGTAATGTATCATTTGATTTAACCCATGTTATATTATCTAAAAAAAAATTAGTCGATGATTTAAAAGGATTAACAAGTTCAACTAATATATTTTTTTTTCTTTTTTGCCACGAGTTCAACTAATATTTTAAAAAATTCACGAGTTGAAAAATATTTAATTTTAGAAAAATAATATACATTGGTATCAAGTTATTATAAAAAAAAAATTAGAATCATATATGGAAAAAATTCAAAAACAATTTCAATAATGATATTAGTACAAATTTCTCTTTGAAATCTTGAAAAAAGCATGTGAATATCAGTAATTAGTTTTTATGATATATGAATTACTTTTAGCATCAATGACTGATGCTCTGTTAAGTAAAATTAAATATGGATTTATTATTAGTGCTACTACGATTATAATATATAAATAATTACAATTTACCTATTTGATAATTATAATTTCTGAATAATTATAAATGCATGTTATTTGAGTAATTTATTGGCTATGATTATACATATACATAACTAAAATATCTACCATATAAATAAATGAGGCTAGCATAATATACTAAAAAATATAACAAATAATATTTCACATATATACACACGAACCTACTTTATCTTTACTAATTTTAAAAGATTCAATGTTAATATTGTATTCAGATTTATTGATACACTAGAAGAGAATTAAGAAAAGTATTTTATGTTGAGAAAATGAAAAATGATCAATTAAATCTTAGTTTTTTTAATGTGTTGAAAATTAGGTGAATTATGCCAATTTTGAATGGATATATTATCACATTAACAATAATCTGACATCTTTTAAATTAACTTTGTACAATAGATTTAAAACTGGGTCGTGTCAACTTTAGTTAATGAATTAATACATTATTAATGACATAACATCAACATATACGTTAAATATAAAAAAATTAATATTTTCCATCAAAAATCAACTTATATTAACGGTAGTTTAAATTATACTTTGTTGAATATACGATTGCAGATCTTGACGACTTTAGTTGTACATTACCAATCCTTTTAAATTAAGTAAGGTAGTTACAATATAGTATTAACTTTATTAATAAAATATCTTAACATAATTTACTGGGTGGTAGAGTCGCTGAAACGTATTACTCATGATTTATTTTATCAAAACTCAAAAAATTTATTCGACTATGCATTAAACATATATGTTACTTTTTAGTTTAATTTTTATGAACATACTAAAAAAATTCTATGAATTAACTTTAAAATATTTTCATTTAAACGTACAAAGTGACTACCCTGCTTGTATTCATTCAGTATATATAAATTATATGACACAAATAAAAAAATATATAATTTGACTAAACGTTATTTACGTTGTTAATGTCTTACATGAAAATCATAAACATTGATAAAAACTCAACATATATTTGATATATATTATACGTTACAAAATATTTACTAATAAGAAAATAATCAAGAATGTTGTTAATATAAAATTGTATACGAGTACAAAAAAAATCAAGATTATGACCCGTGCATCGCACGGGTTATTATGCTAGTTACTTTTTAACAGTTACATTAGATTGAGAATTTGAAAATAAAAACTTGAAATAGTTACTTATTTTTTTAGGATAGATGGTTGATTTTTGTACAACTGTAAAATTGATGATTTACATTGTAGGCTTTTAAACTTTGCATTAACAAATTATCGTAGTTGTACAAGTTGCTCCATGTTCAATTGTCGTCCATCTCAATTTTATATATTTTAAAAATAGTAAAATTTTATAATATAAAATTTATTACTATCTCACTTTAGATATTAAATATTAATTAATTTCATCACTTTACTCATTTTTTTTTACTAATATTTCATTAAATTACTTTTTTTCTTAACCTCCATACCTGCGAGGAAGGGAGTGATTAATTTGAGAGACGGAGAAAAGGGGATTCTAACCGCTGACCTATTGGTTTAGGGGAAAATGCTGTCTTCCACAATGCGGTGTATGTACCTATATCTCCTCATTTTGATTCTGCAAGGCTTATTTATGCCCCGTGATCATGCTCATTATATTTGTTCTTGTTCTAAATCAGATTAAACTTTAATTTTTGATACAAAGATAAAAAGGCCGTCAACAATTCATTAACACTCACATAACAAGTGAAAATCTTACTTATAAAAAATACTCCTATATCTAATTAGTTAAAATCACCTCACATTCGTATAATCATTTCATATGATCATTCATAACATTTTTCGATTTCATTAAATTGTATGAGATTCGAACGAATTTCGGGACGGACAAGTTTTTTTAATCATTTAAACTTATTATGATGAAAATATTACAATTTAAAATAAATGATGACACAACACAGAAGCGTAGAAGTAGCATGATCATGTAGCATGATCATGCCATCCAACAGAGTGATCATGTCTTCATTTAGCATTTTCCCTTTTTCCTATCCAACACATCTTCGACACTCGCAGCCAATTATCCTATATCAGTCGCCACTGCCTCTAAAGAACTCAACCTCGAGTTCTCATCTGGATATAAAACAGAATCCTCATTGTACTCATATATACCATTCACATTGAAAATATTAGAGATGTTCATCGAATCTGGAAGAGCCGCAACATAAGCATTATCATTGATCCTCCGTCTCACCTTAAACGGGCCATACTTTGGTGCATGTAGCTTATTTTACATTCAATCAGGGAACCTCTCCTTGCGCAATAATACCATCTCATCATCTCCCTCTTTTAAAACTTTGACTCTGTTCTTCTTGTCTACAACTTTATTCTTCTTTTCCGTGGCTTCAAACCTTGCCTTGACACTTTCCCTCACATAAATAATTTCTTGAGCCATGTTCTCTGGTACAACGGTAACTCCCAGTACTTTAGGTAACCGGAACAAATCAAATACATGTTTATGAACAACAATATATACCAAAGAGGAATGTGACTACCCTGTTGCCGAATGCACGACGCTATTGTAAGAAAATTCCACCTGAGGTGAAGCCAAATCACATTGTTTCGTCTTTTCACCACAAACACTTTGAATCATATTTCCCAAGTTTCAATTAGTTACCTCAATTTTCCCATCAGTTTGAGGATGAGATGTATGACTCGTGTTTAGAGTTGTTCCAAACATCCTCCACAAAGTTCAAAAGTGAATAATTTTTTTTGTATCCCTATCTGAAGTAATAGACTTCAGCACTCTGTGTAAGCGCACAATCTCCCTGAAAAATAGGTTGGCTATATTAGATGCAGCTGCAATCTTCTTACATGCAATAAACTGTGTCATCTTGAAAAATCTATCAACAACCACGAACACAAAATCGACGCCTCGTTGGGTGCGGGGAAGCCCAAGCATAAAATTCAAGGATAAATTCATCCAAATATCATCAATAATATAAAAGGGCATATAAAGACCAGTATTCTGAGGCTACCCCCTAAAAACTTGATAAGTATAACATTTTCTCACGATTTCACTCATGTCTTTCCTCTGGTGACCTCTCCTTCAAACTATAAAATGGCTTTATCTCGGCCCAAGTATCCACTAAGTCCACCACCATGAAGATTACGAATAAATATTTCTCTCAATGAAGAATAGAGGATGCATAATTAATTACCTTTAAATAGGTAGCTATCTCGAACATAAAAATCTGCTTATGGTTGATTTTTACTAAACTTGACCTATAAGTCCTTAAATTCAGCATCACTGGAATACAACTCCTTCAATAATTCGAAGCCCAAATTCTCATGTGCTAATGTAACCAACAAAGAGGCTCTTCAACTCAAAGTATCTGCCACTTTGTTAAGAGTGCAGATTTATATTAAATTAAAAAAAGAAATTTTTGTGGAAAAGTTACCCATTGAGCATGTATTTTATTGATAACGTTCTGGCTGTGAAGAAACTTCAAAGCTTAATGGTATGTAAATAAAACAATTCCCTATGGATCAGGTAGTGCTCCCACTGTCTTAGAGCCTGAAACACCGCATAAAACTCCTGGTTATAAGTACTCAATTTTTGATGCAATTCAAATAGTTTTTCGCTGAAGAATGCAACCAGTCTTTTCCCTTGGGATAGTACAACCCCTATTCCAACTATGCTAGGATCAATTTCCACTTTTAAAAATCTTATCAAAATCAGGTAACGCAAGAACATGTGTTGTGCAGAGCTTTTCTGTTATCAAGGAAAAACTTTGTTCTTGCAAGTCCCCAATAAAATATTTTCTTCTTCAAACATTCACTGATATGAGCAGTAATAGTACTAAAATCTTTAAATAAATCTCTGTCGAAAGTAGCTTGGTAACAGATTTAGGAACATGCCAGTCTCGAATAGCTTTAATTTTTTCTTCATCGCCTTAAAACCATCTTCTCCCATAAAGAAACCCAGAAACAACAACTTATTGGTGCAGAATGTACACTTCTTCAAGTTAATGTATAGCTGATTATCTTCCAGAATTTGTAATACTTATCGAAGGTGCTCTAAGTGCTCATATTTGTGTTTACTATAGATAAGAATATCATCGCGGTATAACACCACAAAAAGACCAATGAAGGAACGAAGTATCTGGTTCATCAACCTCATGAAAGTAGCCAGAGCATTAGACATCCCAAAGGGCAAAATCAACCACTCAAACAACCCATACTTGCTTTTAAAAGTTGTTTTCTACTCATCTCCTGGCCGAATATGCATTTGATGCTACTTTGAAGACCAATCTTTGTAAAGAACCTCGAACCGATTAACTCATCGAGCATGTATTCCAATCAAGGAATATGGAAATGATACTTAATTGTTATCTTATTAATAGCTCTACAATCAACACACTTACGCTACTTGTTATCTTTCTTAGGAACAAGAATGACAGGAACATCACAAGGATTCATGCTCTCTCCAATAAATCCTTTCCTTAGTAAATCTTTATTTTTCTCTCTCAAAATCTCATCCTCCTTGGGATTCATACGGTGGTGTGGAAAATTTGGTAAATTGTCCTTTGGAATCAAATCAATCTGGTGTTAAATACCCTCATGGAGAAAAAACATTAGGCAACTCACCTACAATCAGCTCCTCAAAATCCTGCAAAATATTATGTGCTTCCTCTGGAATAGCCTCCTCTTTAACATCACTTATCAACCCCTTAACCACTATAAGGAAGGAACCTCCAGTTTCTTTAATTTCTTCATTTATCTGTTTATCATCATTGTCATCACTAGAAAATTAGAATTTTTATGACCTGCACTACCATCAAAATCCAGAATGGGAGCCATGGCACTTTTATGACTTCTCCACTTAAACAACATCATATTATCACGTCCCTTATATGTTACATCGGTGTCAAATTGTTAAGGATTGCCAAGTAAAACATGATAAATATCCATATCAAGAACATCACACATTATCTCTTCCTTGTAGTACTTTCCAATGGAGATTGGAACCTTACAAGTCAAAGACATGCGCACTTGAAAGTTTTTGTTGACCCAATCCAAGGCTTAAGGCTTCTCATGCATCATCATGGGAAGCTTCAGATGATCAACTAACTTTTGTGACACCAAATTTTCAGTACTCCTATTATCCACAATTAGATTACGTACCTAATAGTTGATAGAACAGTGCGTCTTGAACATATTTTTGTGTTAACTCTCTTCTTTTGATGATAACCATACCCTCTGAAGGACTATACACTTTTAGATGACTCTTCTTTAGTAAATTCTACCCCTTCATAATCTTCGTCTTCATCCCACTCCTCGTTTTCTACCTCCTCTAAAATTTCAATTTTATTCACACTTAGAAACACATTAGATCTATGCCCTTGTCCACCGCATCGAAAATACTTATCACCTGAAGGCTTGATATATGGATTATTTGGTTTTTGCACTGGAGTCTTATTCTGTTGAGCACCACTATTAGAACTTTCAAATCCATTATTCTCGATGTTATTAGCCCGGTTCACGACACCCTTGTCCTTATTATCTATAGTATCAAAACTAGGCTTAAATATTCTATTCCCCGAAAAAACACAAGGGGTTTTCTCCATAAGTTCATCTTTCAATGCTAGATTGAAAGCTTTCTGCCATAGTCCACATAGTCTGCAAACCCATCTTATCATGTAGTACTCTTAGCTTGATAGCTACCATCTTTACCTGCTTGTTCTCAGGAACGCCCAAAACATCAAAGAAATGATCCATGCCAATATGCCAATCCAAAAATTCCTCTACCCGCAATAGTTCCATACAATAACGGAATATCAGCCTTCACCCAATAATCGTTATTATGATGCTGATTTTTATTTTCTGCCTCTTTAGTCTCCTCAACTTCTTCATATGAATTAGTACTATCAGCAATGACTCGAGGAGTCCTAACATGTCATTCTCTTCCATAGCCACACTAAATACTATTGATATTTATCTGAATTGTCAACATATCCACTCGGTCTATCAAAGTCCTAAGGGCGACGGTAAATATAACGACTCATGTATTTTTGAATTATTTAATTATATAATTATGGAAACTATTAAATAAGTAAAATATGTGTGTTGGTTTTGACCGCTATGTGTTGTTTGATTATTATCCATATGTGATTTATGGTGTACCGGGTTATCCGCGTAATTAATTATGGGATCGTATTGAATTATTTTCACTTTCAAAAAGTGGATTTAGTGCAAATTTATTTGCATAAATATTGGGAATGTTTCTAAAATTGTTTTTATGATTTTATAATTACAATAATTATTTTTAGGATTGTATAAAATTGGGATATCAATATTTTATTAATTATTAATCTTTAAATGATTTTCTGATTGCTTTTATTTGTAAAATCCATATTTAATTCTAAAATTCTTCAAAAATTATGAAACTCATATTTATTTAAGTTTGGGAATATTCCGCGAATTTTAAAATTATCCTGGAAATTTCCGGGATTAATTTTACCCGCGCGTTGTTTTGTTTTATTAATAAAAGCGGGTATAAGTGGCATTTCAGAAATTTTGTTAAAATTACAAAAATTGCGTTTTCATTTACTTCAGAATATTTCTAGCATTTTAAGACTATTTTCGTGATTTTCAGAATTTGTTTTAAGTGTAGCTCGGTTCGTTTATCGTAAAATGCGTATATATTTCGTGATTTAAAACATTCTATAAATTATGGAATTCAAGTTTTATTATTTTTAAAATATTTAGAGAATTTTTAAGAATATTTTAATTTCAAATCGATCAATAATAACTCGTAAAACTACGCATCAGAAGGATAAAATAGTTAGTAATCTGGCTTGCAGTCAAGAAAAACCGGACACGTGTCCTATTAATTGGACACACGGCTGATAAATAGCATTACCCAGGGTATGGTTTATTGTTTGTTCTGAATATACATCAATTTCTTTCATCTCTTTATTTTCCTCTCTCGATTCCTTTCATCCCTCCTGTCTCTTCTCTCTCTCTACCTTTTGTCTTTCTCTCTCGGTTTTCACCCCTCTTCCATCATTCTGTGGTTCTCCTGGTGCCGCTGTGACTCCGATTCCGGTAACCGCCCAAGCTCCGTCGTTCGTCTCTCTAATGGTGTCGATTCTGTGTATATAGACACACGCGTGTATGCAGTGTGTGTGTGTGCAATTGCTGTGCGTGTGTGTGTGGTTCCTGGACTGTGCTCTTGTGCTCTGTGATTAATTCTCTGTTGGGCTTGGTTATTCGGCCCTTACTTGTTGGGCTGATTGTGTAGTTTGGTTTGGGTTGTTATAAATCTGATTTTATTTCCTTTTTATTTGCAGGAGATTTATTGATTAAAAATTCGTGATATTAAAATCAATTCGTGCGGGGAATGATTTTTTTTAAAAATTAATCGGCAAAGTTTCGCGTTGGAAACCCGGGGAATTAATCGGGTACCCGCGGAATTTTGCCGCCGCCGTCCGCGATGACTTTCACGAGCGGACGGTGGACGGTGATGAATTTATTCTGAGTCCTAATTTTCATAAAATAAATCAATTGATTCGTGAAATTATTTTTGAAACTGAGAATTTGATTTTACATTAAGTCGAGTCCGTAATTTAGTTGACGAATTGTGATTGGATTGATTGTTGGGTTAAACTGATGATTGGGATTGTGGTTATTGTGAATTGGATTGTCATTATTGAATTGACGTCATTTGATGTTTCTACGGGTAGTCCGATAAACAAAGGAAACGCTGCCCGATTTTTTTTTCTTTCCGAAAAACTGAATTACGTAAATACGGGAACGTATCCGATGAATATCGGGACGTCGAGAGACAATATATATATATATATATATATATATATGTGTGTGTTTTATACGTAACTTGGTTGTACGATGTGATGAAATATTTTTCCAAATCGATAATCCTGATTTCGTAAAATAAAGAGTATATGTATTTTCCCAAAACGAACACCGAACCGATTTTCGAGGTTGTGAACCCTACTTGTGGCGTGTGTTATTATAATATACATAATTACGAGTCGGGTTTGAATATCGTTGGGTAAAATTGGTATCGAGGATATGTCAAGCATACCTAGACATCTAACGTAGGGTATTTCAACCCTGTAGGTTATAATCAAGAACCTGAAAGTGGACGATGGACTAGAGATGACCTAGTAGTCAGTTGACGAGCTTCAGTAGAATTTCAACAGAAAGACCTGAGTGTCGAAGTCGAATCCAATGGGATCCAATGGTTGGACGTTAGAGCCTGAGCAGCAGAGTCGGCTCAGAGTTGATCAGTAATAGTTGTAAATCCTTGTAAGGCAAGTATTTCTAAACCTTTCTCGAGATATAATGCAAATATTTCTAAATTCTCTTGTGACATACTGTTAGTACCCAAAACAGCTCTGTTTTATACTGTAAATACTTTGAATCCTTCAACCTTGAACCTGAGCCACATCATTTGATCTTTGAGCCATAATCCTTATTCTTTGTAAACCATTTCTTGTTGATTTACCAGATACTAGACCACACAAATACGATACTACTCCACAAATATATATCCATCATATACCAAACACTGGAACAGAATAGTTTACACATACAGAAACTTTTATACTCAACCATACCTTGTGATATCAAAGTACTAAAACCTTGTAAAAATACTATTCATCTAATACCCGATTATCCTACCGGCTGGAGGCCACTTCTTTTATATACTTTGACATACCCTTTTGGTAACCATGAACTTTCACCATGCTCTTATACAAATGTTTTATTGTTATTGATTGTGATTTGGTTTTATTGAATTCTATTGTTTATCATATTGAACTGCTTTAGAATTGGATAGTTTTCTTTGTGTGGACCAGATTCGTGGTCAGACCATATCGATGGTCAAGTTAGGCCAATGTGTGCCTTGGATCCAGTAGTTAGAGCAGTGTTGTGTGCTTTGCTCGGGGTTAGTGCGTGACTGATCAGCAGCCTAACCTTGGTTTTAAAAACTTAAAATGAATATCCAATTTTATTAGTTGTTTAACAAGAAATTTGATTCCTTTGAATCATCTCGTTTGATCATTGTTTAACCTCAGTTATTGCTATTATGACTTGCTGAGCTAGTTAGCTCACTCTATATTCTACAGTTAAGAAAGATACGGTTGATAGCGAGGTTTCCCAGTTCAATGCATGAGCTAGGATTCCAAATTGAGTTGGATCAAGCTAGCAGGAGCTTATTGCGGTAGTGAGATAGTAAAATTGTAAGAAAATTTTTATTATCAGTTGTAAGTTAAAATAGTGGGGATTTGGTACGATGTAATAAAAGTTAAGGTTGTGGCTTGATTTCATACTTTAATCTGTTGCGATCCGTGGTTATGTAAAGCAGGGTCATTACAAATAGTATCTTATATATAGATTTATATGTTGTGTTTGTGTTGTGGACCCCTAAACTTCTGACCCGGGTTTGGAGGGCGCCACAGTAAAGGCTGTAATGATGTAATGGTTCTTAAACCTGAAGTCATTATATTTTTATACGGGAATTAATATATTTTGATTCCATTAAAAGTTATCCTTGACCGGGTAATGATAAAAGAGGACATTGGGTATATTTTGAATCGTATGAGAAATATGAATGATCTATATGAGATTTAATCCTCCTATTTTAGGAATGATATTATTGGCCTCTTGTGTGAGCTAAACTATGAAATGTGTGGCCACACTCAAATGTTGATTTGATATTATAGTCTACTCATTGATCAAGAAACCTTGGATTAAACTATTATGATGATGACACATTACATGCTTCTAGTTTAATCTATAATATTTGGTTAAATGGATTATATTACATTGTACACTATCATGAAAGGTTTAATCGAATCACCGATTTAATTATTATTACTTGGGTAGCAATGATGTATTATTAGATGCCACTCATTGTTTATAATTTTAATATGAGATATTAAAATGAGAAGCCAGGACAAACTTTGCATGTGATCTTGGATGCTGAAAAATAAGAAACCTTTTATTTCATTCAAGACAGATTGGAGGGATATTCAAAGCAATATATCAGGATACAACCCAGCCTCATTTTTCAAGCGTCGCGAGAAAAAGAATGAATAAGAAACCTTGCTGGACCTTGAAGACTATGTTATGCATTGTCGAGCAAGCATTGTGACTTGGTGATATATAGACCAAGTAGTAGTAGATGTTTCATTTAATAAATAGGTTTTACATTCTCATAGAGCTTTATAGACAGATATTTTCCTCTGAGTGGAACACTGTAAACCGCAACTGTGAGATTACATTTGTAATTGTAACAAATTATTTCTTCAAATAAACTTCAGGTGGCAAGTCGAAAAATAAACCACCTAAAAATTTGAAATATCCGTGTTCATGTTTCAACTCGCAAATAAAGATTAATTTGAAAATTTTAATTTATATTCAACCCCCCTTCTACAAATTATCCTTAGTTAATTGTTAGTGAATAATAATTGGTATCAGAGAAAGCTTTCAACAAATAGAGAATTTAAAGATCTCGAAGCTGATTTAATCAACCATGGTAAAGAAAGAGGTAGAAGCCCAGATTCTAGATTTTTGTACATAATTTCTAGATATCTCTCATGGTAAAAGATAATAATTCATAGGTATCCTCAAGCAACAGTCATGTAATTACAAATGATCTCTCTAGGTTGAGTAAGGGTAAATGTTAGGAAACTATCAATGATATGTCTTCTGAATTGTACATCTTGCATATCACTCTGAAGTCTTTTAAAAAGGAAAATACTAGAATTTAAAATGCTAATTCCCTGTTATTTGAGAGAAACAACTTATTAGAGATGTAGTTGCTTGAATATGAGAATGCCAAGAAAAAATGTCTAACTGCTAAAGATGAATGACTAAGGATATTAAAGAGAGATAAAATTCTAAAAATGCAATTAAAACTTAAAAAAGAGGTAATTTCTAAATGGAAGGAATCTAGGGATGTATCAAGCAAATTCACAGATCCAGAAAGTGTTGAGTCTTTCTATGAAGATGTTTGGAAAAAAGAGAAGAAAAAATTTGAACAAGATGATTCTACTGATAACTACTCATCAGCAAATAATGGTTATCTATTGAACGAAGAGAAATCAAAGAATAAAAATTACTTGTTGAAAGAAACTATTAGTACTTGCAAACTAGACATGTTAATTGAAGATGCTGATGAACTAGTGAACAAGATCTCTTTAGAAAGAAAAGGTAGAGAAACCAAAAGAGTTGAGTAAAGAAACATAGGATACTTATCCAACAAGCAATTGAAGGATAAGATTGAATCTAAAATGGGATTTAAGAAAAAGAACAATATGAATAAGAAAATAGGGATTAACAAGCACATCAACTACATTATTGATAGATTTGCTCCAAGAAAAATCTGTGTTAATTATAGTAGTGTTAATCATCTATCTACTAAGTGTCAAACTTCTTCCATACATATTCCCTCTAAGCCTATGTATGCCATGCCAAACTTGACTGAAGTGTTTCGTCAAAAAAATAGTAACATGTCAATCAATTCCAATTCTTACCACTCTTTACTTAATATGCCACAAAGTATAAAAGGTAAGAATAGCATGTTTGCATCTTCATTTAATAAGATGCAGTCTCAAACTTGTTCATCTGACTTTAACACCAACACTATTGCTCAAAGATTAACACCTAGAGTAAGAGTGGACCTTAACCCTACTAGTCCCAGGACAACAACTGGTTTCAAGGAAAGAAGACAATTAAAATGATTGGTACAAAAAAAAATCTGGTTAACTTAATCGGTTTGAAAATATTTTGATATGTGCAGGAAAAAGGAGAAATGTCTGGTATGTAGACAGTGGCTATTCATGTCACCTGACTGGAGACTCATCCCTACTCACGAAGTTTGAAGAGAAAGATGGCCCAAGTATTACCTTTGGAGATGACAACAAAGGTCACACTGTGGGATATGGCTTGATTTCAGTTGGAAATGACATCATAGATAATATAGCACTAGTGGAGGGACTCAAGCACAACTTGCTAAGTGTCATCCAACTATGTGACAATGGCTCCAAAGTCATTTTTGATAAAGAACTATGTGTTATCATTAAAAAATGATAAAAGGTCCTTTTATTTGTAAAAAGGAAAGGGAAAATGTATATAGCTGATTTTACCTCAACAGATGTTGAATCAGTGATTTGTCTACTCAGCATGACAAATAAGGATGAAGAATGGCTAGAACATAATAAGCTGTCTCACTAGAATCTTTCAATCAAAAGAAATTCTAAAAGAAAATTATCAGAATTGGAAGTGTTCGAGAATGGTCCCCATGATACTTATTAATCTGATAAGAAGAAGATGATTATTTACAAGAAGAAGACAGATTCATTATTTGACAACCCCCTGCATTTTCTACAAGAGGATTCTTCTGGATCAAATCAAGTTCTGCAACTGAAAATATTCTATCCTATGATCACTGATGATATCTTAAAATGTACTTGAAAATATTTTTTGGCTTTTATAAATTGAAGCTATTGAAATCGTCATCAGTCACAACAAGGAATTCTCTACAAAGAAAGGATTAACTTATAAGTTCTCTGCTTCAAGGACTCCATTGCTGAATGAATCAGGTGAAAAGAATAATGGATTACTCAGAGATGAAAAAAAAGTAATACTTGGAGAATCATAGATATCTACATATCTCCGGAATAAAGCCATCTACAATATAGGCTCTAATCATAATGTCTCTTTGATCAATCAGGTATCTGAAAAGAAAACAAACTGGAAATTTTTTCATGACTTTGGCTGCAGATGCTTCATACTAACTCAAAAGAAAATCATTGTAAAACTTAAAGCTAAAGCAATAAGAAGACTTCCAGTTACATGCTTAGTAGGAAGGCACAACATGGTTTACAATCAGATAGTTAAAAGGAATGTTATGGAGTCAATCCATGATGCACCTAATGAGAAGAAGACTCAAGAATTGAGGGATCATATTGTTGAAGATGGTCTCAAATCAAATGATAAGAGTTATGACTGGCAAGTTGATGGTTATAATGTTCTAAGAGAATTTATCATGTCAACTTCTAATCCAAAACATGTGGAAATACCAGTTGAAGAGTAAAACATAATAGCCATTGATCAATTAAAAAATACATCCATTGATCAAAAAGAGCTAGCCATCGATAAGCTATCAATTAATAAATAAACTAGAGTGACATCAACTGCTGATAAGGCTGAAGTCTCTCACTCAGAGGGAGTTTCAAGATATTTCAGTTATCACTCTTTGCAGTTCATAAATGTCTCATTATCAACATCAAACTTTCTTCATCAAGGAAAATTGACAAGCAGTCATACTTTCAACTCATATTTTGAAGACACATCTATCAAGAAAGGAATCAGAGGAATCACTTTAGAGGAATGCTTGTAAAATAACTTTTGACTCAAGGAAGAACCTTAGAAAGTGATAAAAGTTCTTCTGGAATCAACTTGGTTTACATTTAATCAACAAGTGTCAAACCAAATTGAAACAAATAAAGTCAAGAAGCTAGTGCCTAGATTAGAAGACAGCGCAGTCAAAGAAACTAATTGGGCGTACAGAATCAAGGAGGATGAAAATGGCATGATTTCAAGGAATAAATCCAACCCAGCTGAAGACTATCTGCAGAAAGTAAAGATTGACAGTGACACTTTCACTGGTAACAAAGATAGAAGCAATTAAGGTCTTTCATGTGTGTTCAGCTCATGTCAAATTCAAAATCTATCAAACTGGAATATACAGTGATTTTCTAATTGAAGATCTTAAGGAAGAAGCGTATGTACCTCAATCTAAGGAACTTAATGATTCAAGAATTGCAGGGTTTGTGGACTAGCTTCTGAAAGCACTGTGGATTAATACAGCGATCTAGGGCATGGTATGACTGTTTATATCAATATTTACCTAAGGGATATATCTTCAGATGTACAATAGCCAAACCTTTCCTCTTTTAGAAATACATATTACTCTATAATAATTGTATATTTTTGTGTGAATAATATAATTTTTGACTATACTATTGATAAATCTTTAAAAAGGCATATCAAAATTAATGAACAATTAAATATAAAATTAGCATGATGAGTGAACTCACTTATTTTATTGATGCTCAAGAAAATAAAGTAAGAGATGAAATCTTTATAAGTCAAACACTGGTTATGCATGTTCTTCTTTAGATGTTTGACTTAATTGATTATATATCTGCAAAATCACTCATGCCAACTCTTCATCTGTCTGAAATGAATGCTTTTGTGAAAATTTAAAGATACGAGAGCTAAGTTGCTTCTCTTTATATTTAAACTTATAGTAGATCAAAGATTATATTTACCACATGTTTTTTGCTTACTTCTTAGTTTGTCCCCGGTATATTTTTACTCAAAAACTTTAAAGTAATTATTAAGATATCTCAAAGAATCATCAATTCTCAGAAATTGATAAGCTAGAGACTCTGAGTTTGAGCTAACTATTTGTCTAGATGCAGATTGTGTATTTTGCAATAATGAAAAGGAAGAATTCATAAGGAGTTGTCACTATCTAGAAGACAAACTAAACTCTTGATTGTGTAATAAAGCTAAACTACGTGTCAATCTCTACTGCTGAGAATGAAGACACTGCAACTGGAGAATATGGTTCACAGCTTTCAAGGACAAATAGTCAATTTTTTGACTATGGCTTGCAGATAGAATGAACTCCACATTACTATGACAACACCAGAGCTTTTGCATAACTGAATTTTCAGTTCAAGTGTGAAGAATGAAGCACATCAACGTAGACAGATATCTCTACCAAGCAGAATCCACTTCCATAAATTTTGATTGAAGTAGCCAGATTGTATGCTATAAATTTTGATGAAAATTCATTCTTCAATCAGTTTGATAGTCATGGATTTTCAAGATCAGCTTATGCTTATTTGTTTAGTAGTTCTAACGCATAATCAAGATGTCTAATATAAATTATTTTATATGTCATGACTTCTGATGATCTATCTATATATCAATGAACGAAATCGTGTTACATGTTGCTTAGTAGCCAACTGTTCAAATGAGGTCCGTATTTGATATCCAATATCAGAGATATGACAGTTATGAGTCTGTTTAAATTTTCTCTAACTTCATTAATGGATAGCTTTAGCCATTGACAGTCAAAATGAATACTTGGAGTCTACATATTTTATCTAGCAATTGATAAACAAGTCATGTATATCAAATGCTAGTTCTTGGCCATCGACATATAATTTTTCATCAATGGCTATGAGTAGACTACACAACATGACTTCAAAGATGCAGAGTCCTCACCAAACTCTTTGTTTTGAAAGTAAGTTGTAATATTATTATTTTTGTAGCAATAATCATCTATCAAGATTTATTGGTTATTCTAAAACTGTTAAATACAGATAAATTTGATCTTTGATATATCAGTGTTTAGTTGAAACCAGTAAATACTAATACTGAGGCTAATGACTAGGTTTCATGGTATGATAAATTTTCTAATTAGGATTAAATTATATTCCATCCGTCCCAATAAATTCTTAATATTTGAAATATAGTATTCGACACGCATTTTAAGTATCTTATCTACTATAGTTATATAAATTATTTTAAAAAAATCGTTTGATTTAAAATTAAATGTTTAAATTTTTATTTAAAAAAAATCTAAAAAATAAGTTATGGAACAATACTAGATAAGAGCCTTATAATGCGTGTCGAACTCTCCAGTTCAAATATTAAGAACCTATCGGGGCCGAGGGAGTATATGAAGAACACTTTCATAGACTAATGCTCATCAGCTGTTACTCAATTCTTCATACTTAACTTCGACTATTTTATCAGAAAATTTTATCTGGAGAATTAAAGATTTCACTCATGAATCTGCTTGTATTCTAGAAGTGAAATCTAGTTAAACTTGTCCGTGATTGTTTCTTTTCTAAGAATCAAGGTCACATATTTTTTACAAGTTTTAAGAATTCTTATGTTGAACTATCTTACTACACAGCCAATGGTAGGTTGAAAATTTCAACTTAGGAATCAAGTAGCAAGGCATCAATCACTTGTTAACTGTTGGTAGGTCATAAAAATTTTCTTTATGAAGTTAATGAGGAAAGCTGTTTGAGATAACTAGTCAAAATTAGTTATTTTTCTTACAATATGCCTTTACATCCTTGTTCAGCAATAATTATGTGAACACATATTTCATGTCTGATAATCAAGGATTTGCTGAAAATTGATTTTGAATATCTCGAATTTACTTTTTGGAGTTCATGGTATGGAATATTAAGACTTTCCAATATAATGGACTTTGAATCCAAAGTGCTCTATAATGAAAAAGTATATGATAAACCACTCTAATAAACAATATTGTTTAAAATCCATGTTATTCTAAATAAATCAAAATATCAGCAATTGTTTAAACTATTCATTCAAAATTGATTCATTAAAAAAATATTTTTTTTGACTGAATAAAATGAATCATGTTGTAGAAATTTAAACACTATTGATAATTTCTTGAAATTGTGCAATATGATTCATTAACGTATGGGTGGAAGAAGTGCTAACAAAGTATTGCAGGACTGACAACTTGTAACATCCCAATCCGGGGTCAGAATTGGGTGTCACTAAACAATCTTTACATAATATAAAATAATATACAGATGACTCCTCAATTCCGGATTGTTTATAGGTTATGGCATGAAACAATAATCTGACCTTCTAAAATTTATATCGACTATATACAATTTTATTACCTTTTTCTACTAACTTCCTCGTCTTATTTACTCTGACATCTCCAACTTCTCGCAGCTGGGATTTCTCCAACTTTGATGTCTATTAAGAGCTATTCATTTTAATCCTCATTCAAAACTGAAAGAAATTAGAATTCACAAAGCAAGAGTGAGCCAAAAATGCCCAGCAAGTATCATTATAGGTTTCGATGAATTATATCAAAGAAACTTCTGGAAATAATCTTTAAATGACTTAAAAAACATCTTTATTTATTTGAAACAATTGAGCGAAAAAAACATCTACCCTCATTGGCCTTTAATCATAAATCACATTTCTCTTAAAAGAGCATTACACAGTTCTTAGATTCCATTCTTGAATCAAATCTTTGTCTGGTTTTAAAATTATAAACTTTACGAGAAGGAATATCATTAATGGCAATCAACAATAAATTAGACTGGACATTAGAACCAACATATGTACTATACCCTGTTGATCAGTCAGGATATAGTGCGGATCTATACCCACCTGTATAGACCCACCAACATATTAGGTACCCAGGCACTATAGCCTAATAAATAAGGGTCCAGCCACTTCTGGCCCTTAGGGTCCAGCTCATTCCTGACCCCCATCGTACCCATCTAGTCTATAGAGTATTTTGATATCAAATCATTTTGATTTCAAAACATCCCGATTTAGGGTTTACAATTAACCCAGAACAATGGGTATTCACTACAAGAAACAGGGCAAAAGACATCACCCTTTTAACTGCGATTCAAAAAGCCACCGATGTTAAAAGTACTTTTAACATCGGTCGTGTTTTAAACCATGTTAAAGTCTTTGTAGACATCAATTTTAATTGTAAACGTTGTCTAATCTCTATTTATTAAAAAAATAATAAAACAATTGTTATAACGGAGATACTCTTCCCCGCCTTTATTCCACCAAAATTCATTTTCCCCTTCACCAAAATTCCAATTCCCCCTTTTCACAATTCACTTCCCCTTTTCCCCCTTTTCACCCTCCACCACCACTTTCTCCACCCTCTCACTCTCTACCCTCTCTCTCTCTCACTCTCCACTCTATCTGTCTCTCTCTCACTCACTCCGTCACCGTCCCTCTCTTCCTCCCTCTTCAAACTTTAACCCTAATTTTACTACACAAATCTCTCTCACCCGCTCCCTCTCTCTCCCCCCCCTCCTGCTCTCTCTCACACCTCGCTCTCTCCCTCGAGCTTTAACAAAAACCCCCTTTCTAAGAAGATATGAACCCTAATTGGAATTAAGTACAAACTGAGCAAGATTATTTCAACCTATCTTAAGATTCTTGGTTAGCTTTCAATTAGTAAGATTATGTACTATTTTTTCATATTTTCTTTAGTTTTTTTTCATATTTTAAGATTCTTTTGTTTGGGTTTTCATATTTTACTTTTGGATTCTACAGATATGAAGTATATAGAGTTGCGGAAGCTGCTGCGAAGATTGATGCTGATGACTTGGATGCATTTCTCGCTGATATTTTCGTGAGTTTGTTTGCTCGGTTTTGTAATTTTGAATTTTTTGAATTTTGATGAATTAATGTTTGATTGTTTGATTATCTCGATTAAGCGATATATTTGGATTATAGTGAATGTGTATGTGTTTTTGGTTTTGATTAATTGATAACAAAATATTGTTGTGATGTGAATTTATTGATATTTTAAACAAATAAATATTTGAAAGATGTAATTTTTATTGATTTTATGGAGCTGAGTTCCAGGTTCTGAATTACTTGGCTTGCCAGCCTGTTCAAGCTATTATATTTTTATATACTATATTTGTGGTCAATTTTTCTACTAGGGAAGCATGTGTTTACCTGTGGTCAATTTATCTACTATGGATAATTAGGATTTGACAATTATAACTGAAGTTTGATCATCACTGTATATGTTACTTGAAACTTCTTGATTAGTTAGAACTGTGGAAGCATGTATTTACTTGTGTGAATATGTATCATGATTAGTTCTGATATTGGTATGAAGACTAAAGTAAATTACATTGGCTCTCATTTTTCTTAATCGTAAGTATTATGAACCTTTTAAATTTATTATCCTGTTTACTTACTTTGAGAGGTTGTGTGATGCTAATCTATATTGCGTAGCTATTGGGAAGCCTCAAGCTGTTATACCTGAAGAAGGTTATAAAGGCAGAACTAAGGAGAGTAGTGAGCAGGGGTCGTCCAAAGGTTGACTAAATTCTCTATGTTTCATTTTCTTATTTCCATCTAATTAAAATTCTTTGTATCCCAACACACATTGTTGCCCTGCAGATAGAAATGATCGTACGAAAAGACATTCACCTCATTCATCCACAACAAAACATAATGCAGTGGGCAACCACAACACGAGAAAAGGAATGGTTCTACCTTTTGAACCACACTCAGTAACATTTGATGACATTACGTACTCGGTTAACATGCCTCAGGTAGATTAGAAGTATATAGTGGTGTACTAGCTATGGTTAACTTTAAGATCTTATATTTTCCTCTTTGACAAAATGTAGCCACTGAAAGAATAAGGTATAACTGAGGAAAAGTTGATGCTTCTGAAAGGTGTGAGTGGGGGTTTCAAGCCAGGTGTTCTCACTACTTTAATGGGTGTTAGTGGTGCTGGAAAAATAACTTTGATGGATGTATTGTATTGGTTGGTAGAAAAAATGGTGGATATATTGACGGTCATATTACAATCTCCGGGTATCCAAAAAACCAAGAAAGTTTTGTTCGGATATCTGGATATTGTGAACATAATGATATTCATTCACCTCATGTTATTTTATACGAGTCATTGATCTACTCAGCATGGCTACGACTGCCTTCAGATGTCATTTGATCTACTCAGTAAATGACATTCTAGTTTATGTAAGGTATGTGTACCGTCATGGCCCAAGGCGAGTCATTTGTGACTCGATCTCTTGGAGATTTAGTCAGAAGCATATCTGATAGTGTCTCTAAGCTAGCTAGAGTTACCCTTGCCTATCATGAACTTTACACAGTTCTAGATATTATTACAGAACTAGAATAGGAATGGCGTTAAATGAGGTAAATCTAATGAAATAATTTTACCTGATTTTTTGTTTGAGAACTCGTACCTCTATAAATTTATTATGGAAAGTGCATTTCGAGAACACAATCATACTATATTCTAGCATAAGATAATTATCTATATGGAGGAATTTAGAATTTTTTTAATAGAAGGGTAAAACGTTGTACTGTTTTTTGTATGCATTGAATAACAGAGTAACAGTGTCTTAATTTTTTATTGGTATTTTAAATGTATTTGTTATATATGTAAATGTGATTAGAACTGTGAAGCTTTCAATGAATTACCTTTCATTATTCCAATATTAACATGAATTACTGTCTATTGTCTTTACAACCAGGATATCGGGATGGCATCATTCAGTGTTTCATCAAGAGAGACAAAGCTAATTTGACCTACCGTCTGTTCCTTTCTCTAAGTCCTGATAAGTGTGTTTCAAGATTATATACAGGTTACTAATTATATGATATTTTCAAGTTTCTTGCATGTGGTCCCGCCCATATTTAAAAGAATCTTTTTATGCTCTAGCACAATCAACTTACAAGTGTGTATGTGGTACTATAATTTTAACAATGCAATCTATTATGTTTCCGTCTTTCTGATATGGCCGTATTGTCTTGAATAGATTCAGTGTTTTCATTGTCCGTATGGCCTCAACCTTGTTTTGCATGTCCACTTGTATCAATTGAATTCACAATTTAGACCAAAAAACCTCTTTAATGATTTGTTTTACAAGAAGTGTGACCTGATTTATTTTAATCTTTTTGAATGCCCACCCCTATTTTCGACAGAAATTTGATTTAAGCTATTGACCTTGTATTTGGTTACCTTCTTTCTTATCATTTTTTTGGTGATTATATAGTATTGTTTTACTGAAAGAAGGACCAATTCTCATCCTAAAAAGAGATGATGGAACAAAGAAGACACTTTTAAAGCTATCCATGAGTTTTATTATCTGTTTTAATAATTCAAATATATAAGATAATAAACCACGAAGTAAATTGAGTTCATATGAAAAAGCAGCCCACAAACTAATCTGAGAAGTAGGAAAATTATGCATAGTCATAATCTCATATACCACCTCGGACCAATCTATTAACTGATATATCCGGGGGTTAAAAAATTTCTTACTTCAGCAAGATTCTGTAGTTTTAAGAACATAGGTGAAGATGGTGGATATGTGGTGGTTAGTATTTTTGGTGCATGTTTGAGTTTGACCCAGTTCTTTCGAAATTTACTAATACATATATCACTGTCTATTTGCATCCAAGTACATGCTCCCTGTACTATAGTCTATGACTCACTGTCCTTGTGTTTATCAACTAAGAAATTGTAAGCACTTTGCCTACGTTAATATATATCAGTGACTTATGCTTATGCTACTAGTAAGATAACTTGGCTTGCCCTAGAAAATGACAAGAATAAATATAGTTAAATTGATTAAATTAATGATGACTGATTTAACATTTTAAGGCCATATATATTAAGTTTACTAGAAGGATCAGAGAGGGATATAATCCAGCCACTTGGGCGTTGGAAGTTACAAGTTCTAAGCAAAAGATGATTCTTGGGGTTGATTTTACTGAAGTTTATAGGAATTCAGATCTGTACAGGTGAATTAAATCTATTCGAGCTAAGCTACTTAATTTTTTTACATAATTGTTTTGTTTTTCTTTATCTCACAGCTTCACAGATAATTTTAACTTAATTTAAATTAAACTATACAGAAGAAACAAAGCTTTGATACAAGAATTAAGTACCCCTCGGCCAGGGTCAAGGGATCTATCCTTCTACACTAAATACGCTCAATCATTCCTTAGCCAGTTTGTGACATGCCTGTGGAAACAGAGAGCATCATACTGGTGAAATCCTCCCTACACTGCAACCGGATTTTTCTTTACTACAGTTATCGCTTTATTGTTTGGCACAATGTTCTGGGATCTTGGCACCAAGAGGTAATATGCCTTTGATTACTACCTTAATTATCCGATGTTCAATAATAAGTAATTTCTTATACTATCCATGTATCTTACCATATTATGCAGGACAATTCGACAGGATCTCTTCAATTCAATGAGATCTATGGATTCTGCAATAATCTTTATTGGGGTCCAAAATGCCTCATCTGTGCAACCGGTGGTGGCTGTTGAAAGAACAGTGCTTTACTGAGAGAGAGCTGCTGGAATGTACTCATCCCTGGAATATACATTAACTCAGGTAAAAGACTGGATTTATATTTTTAAAATTCAAGAATCATTTGGCCTCCCGATAGTTACAAAGGAGTCTTGTTTTCCTTTTAATATATTAAGCACTTAAACCATAAATTGATATAATTTTTTTGTTAATCTGAGCATCATCATTCTACTTTCTTTAGGTGGTGGTAGAAATACCATGCATTTTCATGCAAACAGTCGTATATGGTGTTATAGTATACTCAATGATTGGATATGAATGGACTGCTGCAAAATTATTTTGGTACTTGTTCTTTACAGTACTAGCTATGATACCAGCGAATGGTGCATAGAAATTTACTAAAGAGAGTATTGATCTATTTTTTTCTTTGTATTTATGCTGACTTTACCAACTACAAATGATTGATGACTTGATAAATTAGTGAGTAGCTGTCTAACAGAGTGACTTGGTGATGGAAGTCAAACAGCGGGACAAGGCATGTAGCATAAAGTGAGTAGCTGTCCTAATTATTGTGAGAGTCTGTCAATGTGTTGCTGCTCTATCCACATGTACTTATGTTGCATCTCGTGGAAGGGTTCAAAGAGTGAGGAGGCATGATCCTTAATCAAAAAACAAAGGCAGAAGTAGGTTGGCTCAGTGTCATGTTTTATATGACTGGATGAATTAGTGGATAATAGATTTGTGTAGATATTGTTGTAGTTTCAGTATTGAATGGTTAAATTATGTAATTAGTTTCGATATTGGATGGTTAATTTGGAATATTTAGTAAGTTTTGATATTGGATGAATTAGACAATGTAGTTGGCCAATTGAATGCATGTTTGGTTTTGGTATATTGATTTTTGTATACTGGTTAATTGGACAATGTTTGACAATGTAGTTGGCCAATTGAATGCATGTTTGGTCTTAAGAACATGATTCATATACTAATCAAACCTAACAAATAACTGATGTTCTATGGAGGTTTGACATCAGCTTATTACATAGTAACTGATGTCTCTTATGAACAAAATATCAGTTTAGTTTAAGATGACTGATGTTAAATAACATTTTTAACAACAGTTCAAAAGTTATGTTTAATACAAGCTTACATAACTGGTGTCTAATATTATAATTTATATCAGTTCATAAAATAACCGATGTTAAAAGTACTTATTTACAACACCCTAATTTTCATAAACGTTGTCTTTGTCTTTTTTTTGTGTATCACATGCTTAAATTGATAGAAATTAAAAGATAAACTATTATTGAACTCGTGATCATGTGTTAAAATCTAATATATATTAGAAAAATACATCATTTTTCTAAGTTAGAACTGTTGTATACTGGTATTTTAGACATCGGTCTAAAACCGATGTCTAAAACTCTGGACCTTTCTTTACACATGCAAAGACATCGCTTTTAAAAACTTTTAACATCGGTTTATAACCGATGTCTTTTGATCTATTTCTTGTAGTGATTTGCTCAAGAGATCACCAATAATAATCAAGAATAAGATCAAAAAGGTACTTGCTTAATTAAGAGTAATTGCAGCGAAATATAAAATATTTAACTATTTTGAAATTAGAATAGGGAAGAAATATTTGCAGTATATCACAAGAAAGTTGAGGAATACTTGCCTCAGTTGATCCACTTTTTAACTTTCAATCATCATTCTTTGTTCACCTCTACTCGGTATTCACTCGTCTCATTCCCACGCATAATCAGGCTCTACTTTTATTATCCTGTCCAGCTTTGAATACCTTGAACTATGTGCATCTATCATAAGAGGTGCTATTTCAATTAACCGACAATATATAATTGTCTATCGTACGCTTATCCTTATCGTCTACCCACTTGATAATAATAGATAAGGATCATATTTTAATCAGATAACGTTTAAAAGACAGGTTAACTCGTAATTCACATAACATGTATACACAAGGCACATAATCATGTTATTAATATAACACATAGTCATACAATTCATGTAACACATAAGTTGGATAGACAAAAGATAGATCTCGATACTTTTAGAATTGAAATCGGGTCAAAAAGGGTATTTATCAATCAATAGTTGAATCAGAACGATTTGCAAAACAAATGATCTTTTGATACCAAAGAATTTAGGTTTTGAGAGTATTTTTATTGGAAGCGGAAGATTTTTTTGAGTCTAGAGGCGTTCGTTTTGTATTAAACGGACGAACGATCTATTTATTACGAATAAAATAAGAATAAAATAATTAGTAATAATATTAATTAAATTTTAAATACTTAAATATGTTTTTATATGCTTAAAAATAATTTTTAGGAATTATTTAAATTAATTATGAATAATTATATTTTATTTAACTATTTATAAATAAAATTAATTGATTAAATGAATTAATCAATTAATTAAATCATAAATAATGAATTAAAATAAATTATAAATAATTAAATCAAATTTAGATTATTATTATTATGTTAGGTCACACAACACTGTAGAAGGGAGTTGAATACAGTGTAGAATACAATTAAATCGATTTCGAACACAAGTAACAGTAAATAGATATATTCGATATAATAAACTCTGTTACAATGAAACTGTTCTCTCTCAGTGATGAACAAATATCACGAGAGCTGTGACGCCCTCCAAACCCGGGTCAGAAGTTTGGGGTCCACAACACATACACAAAATATAAACCTGTATATAAAATATTATTTGCAAGGACCCTGCTTTACTTAACCACGGATCGCAACAGGTTAAAATATGAAAACAAGCCACAACCTTAACTTTTATTACAACGTACCAAATCCCACTAATTTAATTTACAACTGATATGAAATTATTCTTACAACCTTACTATCTCACTACTGCATTAAGCTCCTGCTAGCTCGATCAATCATAATCTGGAATCCTAGCTCGAACATTGAACTGGGAAACCTCGCTATCAACCGTATCCTTCTTAACTGTAGAATACATAAAAGGATTCGCAAGAGTGAGCTAACTAGCTCAGCAAGTCATATTATCAATAACTGAGGTTAAACAATAATAAACGAAGTGATTCAAAGGAATCAAGTTTCCTGTTAAACAGTCAATAGAATTGGATATTCATTTTAAGTTTTTAAAACCAAGGTTAGGCTGCTGATCAGCAACGCACTAACCCCGAGCAAAGCACACAGCACTGCTCTAACTACTGGATCCAAGGCACACGTTGGCCTAACTTGACCATCGATATGGTCTGACCACGAATCTGGTCCACACAAAGAAAACTATCCAATTCTAAAGCATTTCAATATGATAACAATAGAGTTCAATAAAACCAGATCATAATCAATAGCCATAAAACATTTGTAAAAGAGCATGGTAAAAATTCATAGTTACCAAAAAGGGTATGCCAAAATACATAAAAGAAGTGGCCTCCAGCCGGTAGGATAATCGGATATTAAATGAATAGTGTTTTTATAAGGTTTTAGTACTTTGATATCACAAGGTATGGTTGAGTATAAAAGTTTCTGTATGTGTAAACAATTCTGTTCCAGTGTTTGGTATATATGATGGATATATATTTATGGAGTAGTATCTTATTTGTGTGGTTTAGTATCTGGTAAATCAACAAGAAATGGTTTACAAAGAATAAGGCTTACGGCTCAAAGATCAAATGCTGTAGCTCAGGTTCAAGGCTGAAGGATTCAAAATGTGTACAGTATAAAACAGAACTATTTTGGGTATTAACAATATGTCACAAGAGAATTTAGAAATATTTGCATTGTATTTTGAGAAAGGTTTAGAAATACTTGCCTTATCATAATCGATTTCAACTTCACTTGTACTTGTCTAATGACCCCATTCAACAATCACACGTCTGCTTCTCCTATGTCTCGCTTCTATCCTCTGATCACTTGTTGTATTTTTTACATGTAAATTCTATTTCTGATCACCTGCTTCTCTTTCTTACACCTTTCTTACTCTGCTAGGCATAATAAGTATCTATTAATATTTAACTCATACCATTTTATTCGACATACACTTCTATCTACCCTTCGTTTTATCCAAATCCGATTAACAGATTAAAAGTTACGCTATAAACAAGTAATCACCGAACATATAGACCGACAGTAAACCAACAAGTCACATATAACACATAACACGTCAAATAATCAATGACATCTCATTTATAAAGAAGTCTCAGATCATAAACAGGCTTTCGGGTATTTAAAATGATTTTTAAAACATTTTTCGGAATTAAAACGGGTCGTTGGATCAATTTCAGAGTAATAAACAAGGTTCGGTTGGCCAATTCTGGCTTCGAAATAATTTTATAATAATTATCGAGCCTTGGAACTAATTTAAAATAATATTTTAAAGCTCGAAACTATTTTTCAGAATTTTTAAATCATTTTTAAATAAATAACTCTAATTAAATAATTAATTAAAATCAATTAATAATTAATTAAACCAATTAATCAATTAATTTTCGAATTAATTGACTAATTAAACAATTAAAAATTAACTGAAATTAATTAAATAATTAATTCAGATTTATTTTTGGATAAAAAATAATTTTTGGAATTAAAATAATCATTATTGGAATTTTTTTGGAAATTAAAAACAATTTTTAAAAATTTAATAAAACAGAAATACTATTTTTACAAGTTTTGTAAACAGAAATCTTATTTTTAAAATTTATAAATATACCGGGACTAAACTGTAAGGTTGATCAAACTACAGGGGTCAAACTGCAGTTTGACCACCTTCTTCACCATGACGCCGGCGTCGCCATTGCCGGCGACGTCAAGCTTTCCGGCGAACAGATTTCGAGCCCAGAAACACAAAAGGACGATGTGGATTTGTAGATTACGATACCAGGATTCGAGATATACAGCTGATGTCAACAAACAAACATGCAATAATCCGGAAATTGCAATTGAAATCCCCGACGTCGCCGCCGATTCAAAAATCCGGCGAAAACTTTGAAACAACAATACAATCACCACAGTCATCGTCGATTAACAAGGGTTACGTGAATCGATTCTAAATTCCAAGGGGAACAAAACCCACTAACTTTCAACGTCTGTTAATCCCTAAATAAGAAACCCCTAAAAATTAATCAAGAACATTCATATGAACATAAACCCTAATTTTGAATCTCAATAATCAAACCCTAATTTAAACATGTTATTGAACTCCAAATTTGAAGTATAATATATGAAAACGAATGGCACAACATGCTCTACATCATGAAATCATCAAATCACATAAACCATATCAAAATCAAAAATTCATATATAAACCCTAAATTAATTCGAATTTAATTAAATAAATAAGAAATTACCCTTAAAATCTGCAGTGAAACGGATGAAAGATTTGGATTCTAGATTTCAATAGCTTCGTTTTGAGTATATGCACGCCAAAATCAGATATCGATAACACCTCCGAATTTGTGTTTGATTACGAAGAACAAATTAGAATTAAAGTATTTTCTCTGTAAAAATTCTGTAAATACTGTTTGCAAATGATTTCTGGTACAAAATAAAATACGGTAGAGGCTATTTATAATTACGGAAAATTAGTATCCCGTTGGATCATTCCGGATATAAAACGGTACGTTTATTTATAAAAGGTGATCCAAACGGTATCAGTTTTCGTGATAATTATCCAAATCAGTACAATTTGTACTGCGGTCTTGGTCTCAGCGCCTGGTTACACGTATTACGAAGTGATAATTGTAATAGTTTAATAAAAAGCTCCCGTTTATCGAAAATACGAGTTTTATTGATTTACCGAAACGAATATTGTATCGAAAATGTTGCGCCGGGACCCGCGCAGGACAAACCGTACGCCGGATTGAAAAAGTCAAAACATGGAATATGCTCGGAATATTACAATTAGGTTAGGAAGGAGTTCTCGGAAGAGTTTCGGGTTCCAAAAACGTAACAACGGATGACGTCGGTTGATTCCCGCTTTTATAAAATAGATTTTAAATATCCGGAAAAAGATTTTATAAAATCCATATGATTCTTATAAAATCATAAATCAACATAAAAATAATTAGGAAGGTATGACAATTATTTATATTTTATTTTGGACATATAAAAATTGAAATACTCAATTAATAATATTTTTAAACATCCAAACACATTTAACACTTAACAAATAATTCACAAAATAGATACTGAACATACATAATAATTATTTATTAGCAAAAATAATTACACGATATATTCCGGATATTACATCCTTCCCCCCTTAAAAGGATTCTGTCCTCAGAATCTCCTAAGAAAACAAATGAGGACACTTTGCTCTCATATCACTTTCTAACTCCCAGGTTGACTCTTCAACCTTTGGGTTTCTCCATAATACTCTTACTAACTTTACCACTTTATTTCTTAATACTTTCTCTCTTTCCTCTAGAATCTCTATCGGACTCTCTGCATATGACAAATCTGCCTGAAGCTCTATCGGCTCATATTCTATTACATACTTGAAGTCTGGATTATGCTTCTTAAGCATCGATACATGAAAAATATTATGAATATGCTCCATGTGCGGAGGTAACGTTAACTCGAAAGCTATTTTGCCAACGTGCTTTAAAATTTTAAAAGGTCCGACATATCTTAGGCTCGGTTTTTCTTTCTTTCCAAACCTCGTTAATCCCTTCCACGGCGATACTTTCAGTAGTACTAAGCTTCCTTCTTCAAATTTCATGTCTTTCCTTGATTGATATGTTTATTTCCTTTGACGGTCTGGTACGGCTATCAATCTCACCTGGATAACTTCGACAACTTTCTTTGTCTGCTGTGCTAATTCAGGTCCAAGTATTTTGCGCTCTACTACTCCGTCTTAATACACTAGAGATCCGTATTGACGATCATAAAGGGCTTCTTAGGGTGACATCCCGAAACTAGCGTGATAACTGTTGTTGCAAGCAATTCTATCAGAGGTAAATGCTCGCCCCAAATTTTCTTTGAAATCAATAGCACAAACACGTAATAAGTCTTATATTGTCTGGATTTTTTTTTTTCACTTTGGTCATCCGTCTGTGGGTGATAATCTGTACTCATATTCAATCTTGTTCCTAAACATTCTTGAAAACTCTTCCAAAATCTCGAATTAAATCTTGGATCTCGATCAGATATGATACACAAAGGGATTTCATGACGAACTAGACTTTCCTTCAGGCATCTATGGATCAACTTATCGAGTGAAAATCTTTCGTTTATAGGCAGAAAATGAGTTGACTTAGTAAATCTATCCACTATAAGCCAAATGGCATCATGATTAGTTTTTATGCTTGGTAACCACACCTATGAAATCCATGGTGATATGCTCCCACTTCCACTCTGGAACTTTCAATGACTGTAGCAATCCACTTGATCTCTGATGCTCTACTTTAACTCTGTTGACATATATAACATCTGCTAATTCATTCTGCAATTCCCCGCTTCATATCTAACCACCTATAATTTCCTTTAAATCTCTATACATCTTGGTACTCCCTGAATGGATTGAATACTTCGAATTATGAGCTGCCTGTAAAATTTCATCCTTCAGTTCCATCACTGGTGGAATCCAAATTCT